>NW_027420397.1:0-21217 GCF_009905375.1 Apium graveolens
GTAAAAGGATTTCAATTGAATGTACATGATGTTAACATGTTAATTGTACCAATATGATGGCAAGTGACTCCTATAAGGTCAAAGTGACTAATATGGTGAGAAGTCACTTACATGATTATAGAGCAAAATGTGGCCAAAAATTGACTTGTAGGAAAGGGGTACCAAGAGGTGGTTAAAGGATGTCTAATTGCATGTACATGATGTTAAATGTTAATTGTATCAATATATGGTGGAAAGTGACTCTTATAGGGTCAAAGTGACCTAATATGGTGAAAAGTGAACATGTTGATTAGAGCCAAAATGTAGAACAAAATTAACTTGTATGAAAGTGGCATTAATAGGTGGTAAAAGGATATCAAATTGGATGTATATGATGTTAACATGTTAATTGTTGTTTATGGTGGAAAGTGACTCTTATAGGGTGCAAAGTGACTCTAATATGGCGAAAAGTGACTTACATGGTTGATTAGAACCAAAAATGTGGAACAGAATTGACCTGTATGAAAGTGGAACTAAGAGGTGGTAAAAGGATGTCAAATTGGATGTATAAGATGTTAACATTGTTAATTATACAAATTGATTGTGGAAAGTGACTCATATAAGGTGCAAATGACTCAATATGGTGAAAAGTGACTTACATGGTTATTAGAACCAAAAATGGACCAAAATTGACGGATGAATGTGGCACTAAGAGGTGGTAAAGGATTTCTAATTGCATGTACATGATGTTAACATGTTAATTACCAATATATGATGCAAGTGACTCTTATAAGGTGCAAAGTGACTCTAATATGGTGAGAAGTCACTTACATGATGATTAGAGCCAAAATGTGGCCCAAAATTGACTTGTAGGAAAGGGTACCAAGAGGTGGTTAAAGGATGTCTAATTGCATGTACATGATGTTAACATGTTAATTGTATCAATATATGGTGACTCTTATAGGTTGCAAAGTGACTCTAATATGGTAAAAAGTGACTTACAAGGTTGATTAGAGCCAAAATATAGAACAAAATTAACTGTATGAAAGTGGCATTAATAGTGGTAAAAGGATATAAATTGGATGTATATGATGTTAACATGTTAATTGTTGTATTTATGGTGGAAAGTGACTCTTATAGGGTGCAAAGTGACTCTAATATGGTGAAAACTGACTTACACAGTTGATTAGAACCAAAATGTGGAACATAATTGACCTGTATGAAAATGGAACTAAGAGGTGGTAAAAGGATGTCAAATTGGATGTATAAGATGTTAACATGTTAATTATACAAATGATTGTGGAAAGTGACTCATATAAGGGCAAAATGACTCTAATATGGTGAAAAGTGACTTACATGGTAATTAGAACCAAATGTGGACCAAATTTACTGTATGAATGTGGCACTAAGAGGTGGTAAAAGGATTCTAATTGCATGTACATGATGTTAACATGTTAATTGTACCAATATATGATGGCAAGTGACTCTAAGGTGCAAAGTGACTCTAATTGGTGAGAAGTCACTTACATGATTGATTAGAGCCAAATGTGGCCAAAATTGACTTGTAGAAAGGGGTACCAAGAGGTGGTTAAAGATGTCTAATTGCATGTACATGATGTTAACATGTTAATTGTATCAATATATGGTGGACAAGTGACTCTTATAGGGTGCAAAGTGACTCTAATATGGTGAAAAGTGACTTACAAGGTTGATTTGAGCCAAAATGTAGAACAAATTAACTTGTATGAAAGTGGCATTAATAGTTGGTAAAAGGATATCAAATTGGATGTATATGATGTTAACATGTTAATTGTTGTATTATGGTGGAAAGTGACTCTTATATGGTGCAAAGTGACTCTAATATGGTGAAAAGTGACTTACATGTTGATTAGAACCAAAATGTGGAACAGAATTGACCTGTATGAAAGTGGAACTAAGAGGTGGTAAAGGATGTCAAATTGGATGTATAAGATGTTAACATGTTAATTATACAAATAGATTGTGGAAAGTGTCTCATATAAGGTGCAAAATAACTCTAATATGGTGAAAAGTGACTTACATGGTTAATTAAACCAAAATGTGGACCAAAATTGACTCGGATGAATGTGGCACTAAGAGGTGGTAAAAGGATTTCTAATTGCATGTACGTTAACATGTTAATTGTACCAATTATGATGGCAAGTGACTCTATAAGGTGCAAAGTGACTCTAATATGGTGAGAAGTCACTTACATGATTGATTAGAGCCAAAATGTGCCCAAAATTGACTTGTAGGAAAGGGGTACCAAGAGGTGGTTAAAGGATGTCTAATTGCATGTACATGATGTTAACATGTTTAATTGTATCAATATATGGTGTAAAGTGACTTATAGGGTGCAAAGTGACTCTAATATGGTGAAAAGTGACTTACATGGTTGATTACAGCCAAAATGTAGAACAAAATTAACTTGTATGAAAGTGGCATTAATAGGTGGTAAAAGGATGTCAAATTGGATGTATAAGATGTTAACATGTGAAATATACAAATAAAGTTATGGAAAGTGACTCAGATAAGGTGCAAAATGACTCTAATATGGTGAAAAGTGACTTACATGGTTAATTAGAACCAAATGTGGACCAAAAATTGACTCAGATGAATGTGGCACTAAGAGGTGGTAAAAGGATTTCTAATTGAATGTACATGATGTTAACATGTTAATTGTACCATGGCAAGTGACTCCTATAAGGTTCAAAGTGACTCTAATTTGGTGAGAAGTCAGTTACATGATTGATTAGAGCCAAAATGTGGCCAAAAATTGATTTGTAGGAAAGGGGTACCAAGAGGTGGATAAAGGATGTCTAATTCCATGTACATGATGTTAAAATGTTAATTGTATCAATATATGGTGGAAAGTGACTCTTATAGGGTGCAAAGTGACTCTAATATGGTGAAAAGTGACTTACATGGTTGATTATAGCCAAAATGTAGAACAAAATTAACTTGTATGAAAGTGGCATTAATAGGTGGTAAAAGGATGTCAAATTGGATGTATAAGATGTAACATGTTAATTATACAAATAGATTGTGGAAAGTGACTCATATATGGTGCAAAATGACTCTAATATTGTGAAAAGTGACTTACATGGTTAATTAGAACCAAAATGTGGACCAAAATTGACTCGGATGAATGTGGCACTAAGAGGTGGTAAAACGGATTTCTAATGAATGTACATGATGTTAACATGTTAATTGTACCAATATGATGGCAAGTGACTCTATAGGTGCAAAGTGACTCTAATATGGTGAGAAGTCACTTACATGATTGATTAGAGCCAAAATGTGGCCAAAAATTGACTTGTAGGAAAGGGGTACCAAGAGGTGGTTAAAGGATGTCTAATTGCATGTACATGATGTTAACATGTTAATTGTATCAATATATGTGAAAGTGACTCTTATAGGGTGCAAAGTGACTCTAATATGGTGAAAAGTGACTTACATGGTTGATTTGAGCCAAAATGTAGAACACAATTAACTTGTATGAAAGTGGCATTAATAGGCGGTAAAGGGATATCAAATTGGATGTATATGATGTTTACATGTTAATTGTTGTATATACTGTGGAAAGTGACTCTTATAGGGTGCAAAGTGACTCTAATATGGTGAAAAGTGACTTACATGGTTGATTAGAACCAAAATGTGGAACAGAAATTGACCTATATGAAAGTGGAACTAAGAGGTGGTAAAAGGATGTCAAATTGGATGTATAAGATGTTAACATGTTAATTATACAAATAGATTGTGGAAATTGCTCATATAAGGTGCAAAATGACTATAATATGGTGAAAAGTGACTTACATGGTTAATTAGAACAGAAATGTGGACCAAAATTGACTCGGATGAATGTGGCACTAAGAGGTGGTAAAAGGATTTCTAATTGCCGTGTACGTTAACATGTTAATTGTACCAATATATGATGGCAAGTGACTCTTATAAGGTGCAAAGTGACTCTAATATGGTGAGAAGTCACTTACATGATTGATTAGAGCCAAAATGTGGGCCAAAATTGACTAGTAGGAAAGGGGTACCAAGAGGTGGTTAAAGGATGTCTAATTGCAAGTACATGAAGTTAACATGTTAATTGTATCAATATATGGTGTAAAGTGACTCTTATAGGGTGCAAAGTGACTCTAATATGGTGAAAAGTGACTTACATGGTTGATTAGAGCCAAAATGTAGAACAAATTAACTTGTATGAAAGTGGCATTATAGGTGGTAAAAGGATGTCAAATTGGATGTATAAGATGTTAACATGTGAAATATACAAATAATTATGGAAAGTGACTCATATAAGGTGCAGAATGACTCTAATATGGTGAAAAGTGACTTACATGGTTAATTAGAACCAAAATGTGGACCAAAATTGACATCAGATGAATGTGGCACTAAGAGGTGGTAAAACGATTTCTAATTGAATGTACATGAATGTTAACATGTTTATTGTACCATGGCAAGTGACTCCTATAAGGTTCAAAGTGACTCTAATATGGTGAGAAGTCACTTACATGATTGATTAGAGCCAAAATGTGGCCAAAAATTGACTTGTAGGAAAGGGGTACCAAGAGGTGGTTAAAGGATGTCTAATTGCATGTACATGATGTTAACATGTTAATTGTATCAATATATGGTGGAAAGTGACTCTTATAGGGTGCAAAGTGACTCTAATATGGTGAAAAGTGACTTACATGGTTGATTAGAGCCAAAATGTAGAACAAAATTAACTTGTATGAAAGTGGCATTAATAGGTGGTAAAAGGATATCAAATTGGATGTATAAGATGTTAACATGTTAATTATACAAATAGATTGTGGAAAGTGACTCATATATGGTGCAAAATGACTCTAATATGGTAAAAAGTGACTTACATGGTTAATTAGAACCAAAATGTGGACCAAAATTGACTCAGATGAATGTGGCACTAAGAGGTGGTAAAAGGATTTCTAATTGAATGTACATGATGTTAACATGTAATTGTACCAATATGATGCAAGTGACTCCTATAAGGTGCAAAGTGACTCTAATATGGTGAGAAGTCACTTACATGATTGATTAGAGCCAAAATGTGGCCAAAAATTGACTTGTAGGAAAGGGGTACCAAGAGGTGGTTAAAGGATGTCTAATTGAATGTACATGATGTTAAATGTTAATTGTATCAATATATGGTGGAAAGTGACTCTTATAGGGTGCAAAGTGACTCTAATATGGTGAAAAGTGACTTACATGGTTGATTAGAGCCAAAATGTAGAACAATTAACTTGTATGAAAGTGGCATTAATAGGTGGTAAAGGATATCAAATTGGATGTATATGATGTTAACATGTTAATTGTTGTATTTATGGTGGAAAGTGACTCTTATAGGGTGCAAAGTGACTCTAATATGGTGAAAAGTGACTTACATGGTTGATTAGAACCAAAATGTGGAACAATTGACCTGTATGAAAGTGGAACTAAGAGGTGGTAAAAGGATGTCAAATTGGATGTATAAGATGTTAACATGTTAATTATACAAACTAGTTTGTGGAAAGTGACTCATATAAGGTGCAAAATGACATATAATATGGTGAAAAGTGACTTACATGGTTAATTAGAACAGAAATGTGGACCAAAATTGACTCGGATGGAATGTGGCACTAGAGGTGGTAAAAGGATTTCTAATTGCGTGTACGTTTAACATGTTAATTGTACCAATAATATGATGGCAAGTGGACTCTTATAAGGTGCCAAAGTGACTCTAATATGGTGAGAAGTCACTTACATGATTGATTAGAGCCAAAATGTGGCCCAAAATTGACTTGTAGGACAGGGGACCAAGAGGTGGTTTAAAGGATGTCTAATTGCATGTACATGATGTTAAAATGTTAATTGTATCAATATATGGGGGAAAGTGACTCTTATAGGGTGCAAAGTGACTCTAATATGGTGAAAAGTGACTTACATGGTTGATTTGAGCCAAAATGTAGAACACAATTAACTTGTATGAAAGTGGCATTAATAGGCGGTAAAGGGATATCAAATTGGATGTATATGATGTTTACATGTTAATTGTTTTATTTATTGTGGAAAGTGACTCTTATAGGGTGCAAAGTGACTCTAATATGGTGAAAAGTGACTTACATGGTTGATTAGAACCAAAATGTGGAACATAATTGACCTGTATGAAAGTGGAACTAAGAGGTGGTAAAAGGATGTCAAATTGGATGTATAAGATGTTAACATGTTAATTATACAAATAGATTGTGGAAAGTGACTCATATAAGGTGCAAAATGACTATAATATGGTGAAAAGTAACTTACATGGTTAATTAGAACAGAAATGTGGACCAAAATTGACTCGGATGAATGTGGCACTAAGAGGTGGTAAAAGGATTTCTAATTGCGTGTACGTTAACATGTTAATTGTACCAATATATGATGGCAAGTGACTCTTATAAGGTGCAGAGGTGACTCTAATATGGTGAGAAGTCACTTACATGATTGATTAGAGCCAAAATGTGGACCAAAATTGACTTGTAGGAAAGGGGTACCAAGAGGTGGTTAAAGGATGTCTAATATGTACATGATGTTGACATGTTAATTGTATCAATATATGGTGTAAAGTGACTCTTATAGGGTGCAAAGTGACTCTAATATGGTGAAAAGTGACTTATATGGTTGATTAGAGCCAAAATGTAGAACAAAATTAACTTGTATGAAAGTGGCATTAATAGGTGGTAAAAGGATGTCAAATTGGATGTATAAGATGTTAACATGTGAAATATACAAATAAATTATGGAAAGTGACTCATATAAGGTGCAAAATGACTCTAATATGGTGAAAAGTGACTTACATGGTTAATTAGAACCAAAATGTGGACCAAAATTGACTTAGATGAATGTGGCACTAAGAGGTGGTAAAAGGATTTCTAATTGAATGTACATGATGTTAACATGTTAATTGTACCATGGCAAGTGACTCCTATAAGGTTCAAAGTGACTCTAATATGGTGAGAAGTCACTTACATGATTGATTAGAGCCAAAATGTGGCCAAAAATTGACTTGTAGGAAAGGGGTACCAAGAGGTGGTTAAAGGATGTCTAATTCCATGTACATGATGTTAAAATGTTAATTGTATCAATATATGGTGGAAAGTGACTCTTATAGGGTGCAAAAGTGACTCTAATAGGTGAAAAGTGGACGTACATGGTTGATTAGAGCCAAAATGTAGAACAAAATAACTTGTATGAAAGTGGCATTAATAGGTGGTAAAAGGATGTCAAATTGGATGTATAAGATGTTAACATGTTAATTATACAAATAGATTGTGGAAAGTGATTCATATATGGTGCAAAATGACTCTAATATGGTAAAAAGTGACTTACATGGTTAATTAGAACCAAAATGTGGACCAAAATTGACTCGGATGAATGTGGCACTAAGAGGTGGTAAAAGTATTTCTAATTGAATGTACATGATGTTAACATGTTAATTGTACCAATATATGATGGCAATTGACTCCTATAAGGTGCAAAGTGATTCTAATATGGTGAGAAGTCACTCACATGATTGATTAGAGCCAAAATGTGGCCAAAAATTGACTTGTAGAAAAGGGGTACCAAGAGGTGGTTAAAGGATGTCTAATTGCATGTACATGATGTTAAAATGTTAATTGTATCAATATATGGTGGAAAGTGACTCTTATAGGGTGCAAAGTGACTCTAATATGGTGAAAAGTGACTTACATGGTTGATTTGAGCCAAAATGTAGAACACAATTAACTTGTATGAAAGTGGCATTAATAGGCGGTAAAGGGATATCAAATTGGATGTATATGATGTTTACATGTTAATTGTTGTATTTATTGTGGAAAGTGACTCTTATAGGGTGCAAAGTGACTCTAATATGGTGAAAAGTGACTTACGTGGTTGATTAGAACCAAATGTGGAACATAATGACCTGTATGAAAGTGGAACTAAGAGGTGGTAAAAGGATGTCAAATTGGATGTATAAGATGTTAACAAGTTAATTATACAAATAGATTGTGGAAAGTGACTCATATAGGTGCAAAATGACTATAATTGGTGAAAGTGACTTACATGGTTAATTAGAACAGAAATGTGGACCAAAATTGACTCGGATGAATGTGGCACTAAGAGGTGGTAAAAGGAATTTCTAATTGCGTGTACGTTAACATGTTAATTGTACCATATATGATGGCAAGTGACTCTTATAAGGTGCAAAGTGACTCTAATATGGTGAGAAGTCACTTACATGATTGATTAGAGCCAAAATGTGGCCCTAAAATTGACTTGTAGGAAAGGGGTACCAAGAGGTGGTTAAAGGATGTCTAATTGCATGTACATGATGTTAACATGTTAATTGTATCAATATATGGTGTAAAGTGGACTCTTATAGGGTGCAAAGTGACTCTAATATGGTGAAAAGTGACTTGACATGGTTGATTAGAGCCAGAATGTAGAACAAACTAACTTGTATGAAAGTGGCATTAATAGGTTGTAAAAGGGATGTCAAATTGGATGTATAATATGTTAACATGTGAAATATACAAATAAATTATGGAAAGTGACTCATATAAGGTGCAAAAATGACTCTAATATGGTGACAAGTGTGACTTACATGGTTAATTAGAAACAAAATGTGGACCAAAATTGACTCAGATGAATGTGGCAACTAAGAGGTGGTAAAAGGATTTCTAATTGAATGTACATGATGTTAACATGTTAATTGTACCATGACAAGTGACTCCTATAAGGTTCAAAGTGACTCTAATATGGTGAGAAGTCACTTACATGATGTGATTAGAGCCAAATGTGGCCAAAAATTGACATTGTAGGAAAGGGGTACCAAGAGGTGGTTAAAGGATGTCTAATTTCATGTACATGATGTTAAAATGTTAATTGTATCAATATATGGTGGAAAGTGACTCTAATAGGGTGCAAAGTGACTCTAATATGGTGAAAAGTGACTTACATGGTTGATTAGAGCCAAAATGTAGAACAAAATTAACTTGTATGAAAGTGGCATTAATAGGTGGTAAAAGGATGTCAAATTGGATGTATAAGATGTTAACATGTTAATTATACAAATAGATTGTGGAAAGGGACTCATATATGGTGCAAAATGACTCTAATATGGTAAAAAGTGACTTACATGGTAATTAGAACCAAAATGTGGACCAAAATTGACTCGGATGAATGTGGCACTAAGAGGTGGTAAAAGGATTTCTAATTGAATGTACATGATGTTAACATGTTAATTGTACCAATATATGATGTCAAGTGACTCCTATAAGGTGCAAAGTGACTCTAATATGGTGAGATGTCACTTACATGATTGATTAGAGCCAAAATGTGGCCAAAAATTAACTTGTAGGAAAGGGGTACCAAGAGGTTGTTAAAGGATGTCTAATTGCATGTACATGATGTTAAAATGTTAATTGTATCAATATATGGTGGAAAGTGACTCTTATAGGGTGCAAAGTGACTCAAATATGGTGAAAAGTGACTTACAAGGTTAATTAGAACCAAAATGTGGAACAAAATTGACTCGGATGAATGTGGTACTAAGAGGTGGTAAAAGGATTTCTAATTGCAAGTACATGATGTTAACATGTTAATTGTAGCAATATATGATGGAACGTGACTTTTATAAGGTGCAAAGTGACTCTAATATGGTGAGAAGTCACTTACATGATTGATTAGAGCCAAATGTGGCCCAAATTGACTTGTAGGAAAGGGGTACCAAGAGGTGGTTAAAGGATGTCAAATTGCATGTACATGATGTTAAGATGTTATTGTATCAATATATGGTGACAAGTGTCTCTTATAGGGTGCAAAGTGACTCTAATATGGTGAAACTGACTACAAGGTTGATTAGGAGCCAAAATGTAGAACAAAATTAACTTGTATGAAAGTGGGCAACTTAATAGTTGGTAAAAGGATTCAATTGGATGTATATGATGTTTAACATGTTAATTGTTTTATTTATGGAATGGAAAGTGACTCTTATAGGGTGCAAAGTGACTCTAAATATGGTGAAAGTGACTTACATAGTTGATTAGAACCAAAATGTGGAACAGAATGTGTATGAAAGTGGAACTAAGAGGTGGTAAAAGGATGTCAAATTGGATGTATAAGATGTTAACATGTTAATTATACAAATAGATTGTGGAAAGTGACTCATATAAGGTGCAAAATGACTCTAATATGGTGAAAAGTGACTTACATGGTTAATTAGAACCAAAATGTGGACCAAAATAGACTCGGATGAATGTGGCACTAAGAGGTGGTAAAAGGATTTCTAATTGAATGTACATGATGTTAACATGTTAATTGAAACAATATATGATGGCAAGTGACTCCTATAAGGTGCAAAGTGACTATAATATGGTGAGAAGTCACTTACATGATTGATTAGAGCCAAAATGTGGCTAAAAATTGACTTGTAGGAAAGGGGTACCAAGAGGTGGTTAAAGGATGTCTAATTGCATGTACATGATGTTAACATGTTAATTGTATCAATATATGGTGGAAAGTGACTCTTATAGGGTGCAAAGTGACTCTAATATGGTGAAAAGTGACTTACATGGTTGATTAGAGCCAAAATGTAGAACAAAATTAACTTGTATGAAAGTGGCATTAATAGGTGGTAAAAGGATATCAAATTGGATGTATATGATGTTAACATGTTAATTGTTGTATTTATGGTGGAAAGTTACTCTTATAGGGTGCAAAGTGACTCTAATATGGTGAAAAGTGACTTACATGGTTGAGTAGAACCAAAATGTGGCACATAATTGACCTGTATGAAAGTGGAACTAAGAGGTGGTAAAAGGATGTCAAATTGGATGTATAAGATGTTAACATGTTAATTATACAAATAGATTGTGGAAAGTGACTCATATAAGGTGCAAAATGACTCTAATATGGTGAAAAGTGACTTACATGGTTAATTAGAACCAAAATGTGAACCAAAATTGACTCGGATGAATGTGGCACTAAGAGGTGGTAAAAGGATTTCTAATTGAATGTACATATGATGTTAACATGTTAATTGTACCAATATATGATGGAAAGTGACTCCGATAAGGTGCAAAGTGACTCTAATATGGTGAGAAGTCACTTACATGATTGATTAGAGCCAAAATGTGGCCAAAAATTGACTTGTAGGAAAGGGGTACCAAGAGGTGGTTAAAGGATGTCTAATTGCATGTACATGATGTTAACATGTTAATTGTATCAATATATGGTGGAAAGTGACTCTTATAGGGTCCAAAGTGACTCTAATATGGTGAAAAGTGACTTACATGGTTGATTAGAGACAAAATGTAGAGCAAAATTAACTTGTATGAAAGTGGCATTAATAGGTGGTAAAAGGATATCAAATTGGATGTATATGATGTTAACATGTTAATTGTTGTATTTATGGTGGAAAGTGACTCTTATAGGTTGCAAAATGACTCTAATATGGCGAAAAGTGACTTACATGGTTGATTAGAACCAAAATGTGGAACATAATTGACCTGTATGAAAGTGGAACTAAGAGGTGGTAAAAGGATGTCAAATTGGATGTATAAGATGTTAACATGTTAATTATACAAATAGATTGTGGAAAGTGACTCTTATAGGGTGCAAAATGACTCTAATATGGTGAAAAGTGACTTAAAAGGTTAATTAGAACCAAAATGTGCACCAAAATTGACTCGGATGAATGTGGCACTAAGAGGTGGTAAAAGGATTTCTAATTGAATGTACATATGATGTTAACATGTTAATTTTACCAATATATGATGGAAAGTGACTCCTATAAGGTGCAAAGTGACTCTAATATGGTGAGAAGTCACTTACATGATTGATTAGAGCCAAAATGTGGCCAAAAATTGACTTGTAGGAAAGGGGTACCAAGAGGTAGTTAAAGGATGTCTAATTGCATATACATGATGTTAACA
This sequence comes from Apium graveolens, assembly GCF_009905375.1. Taxonomy (NCBI): domain Eukaryota; kingdom Viridiplantae; phylum Streptophyta; class Magnoliopsida; order Apiales; family Apiaceae; genus Apium; species Apium graveolens. Next base: position 11,961 of record NW_027420397.1, read on the forward strand.
TGTTAATTGTATCAATATATGGTGGAAAGTGACTCTTATAGGGTCCAAAGTGACTCTAATATGGTGAAAAGTGACTTACATGGTTGATTAGAGCCAAAATGTAGAACAAAATTAACTTGTATGAAAGTGGCATTAATAGGTGGTAAAAGGATATCAAATTGGATGTATATGATGTTAACATGTTAATTGTTTTATTTATGGTGGAAAGTGACTCTTATAGGGTGCAAAGTGACTCTAATATGTTGAAAAGTGACTTACACGGTTGATTAGAACCAAAATGTGGAACAGAATTGACCTGTATGAAAGTGGAACTAAGAGGTGGTAAAAGGATGTCAAATTGGATGTATAAGATGTTAACATGTTAATTATACAAATAGATTGTGGAAAGTGACTCTATTAAGGTGCAAAATGACTCTAATATGGTGAAAAGTGACTTACATGGTTAATTAGAACCAAAATGTGGACCAAAATTGACTCGGATGAATGTGGCACTAAGAGGTGGTAAAAGGATTTCTAATTGCATGTACATGATGTTAACATGTTAATTGTACCAATATATGATGGCAAGTGACTCTTATAAGGTGCAAAGTGACTCTAATATGGTGAGAAGTCACTTACATGATTGAAAGAGCTAAAATGTGGCCCAAAATTGACTTGTAGGAAAGGGGTACCAAGAGGTGGTTAAAGGATGTCTAATTGCATGTACATGATGTTAACATGTTAATTGTATCAATATATGCTGACAAGTGACTCTTATAGGTTGCAAAGTGACTCTAATATGGTGAAAAATGACTTACAAGGTTGATTCGAGCCAAAATGTAGAACAAAATTAACTTGTATGAAAGTGGCATTAATAGTTGGTAAAAGGATATCAAATTGGATGTATATGATGTTAACATGTTAATTGTTTTATTTATGGTGGAAAGTGACTCTTATAGGGTGCAAAGTGACTCTAATATGTTGTAAAGTGACTTACACAGTTGATTAGAACCAAAATGTGGAACATAATTGACCTGTATGAAAGTGGAACTAAGAGGTGGTAAAAGGATGTCAAATTGGATGTATAAGATGTTAACATGGTAATTATACAAATAGATTGTGGAAAGTGACTCATATAAGGTGCAAAATGACTCTAATATCGTGAAAAGTGACTTACATGGTTAATTAGAACCAAAATGTGGACCAAAATTGACTCGGATGAATGTGGCACTAAGAGGTGGTAAAAGGATTTCTAATTGCATGTACATGATGTTAACATGTTAATTGTACCAATATATGATGGCAAGTGACTCTTATAAGGTGCAAAGTGACTCTAATATGGTGAGAAGTCACTTACATGATTGATAGAGCTAAAATGTGGCCCAAAATTGACTTGTAGGAAAGGGGTACCAAGAGGTGGTTAAAGGATGTCTAATTGCATGTACATGATGTTAACATGTTAATGTATCAATATATGGTGACAAGTGACTCTTATAGGGTGCAAAGTGACTCTAATATGGTGAAAAGTGACTTACAAGGTTGATTAGAGCCAAAATGTAGAACAAAATTAACTTGTATGAAAGTGGCATTAATAGTTGGTAAAAGAATATCAAATTGGATGTATATGATGTTAACATGTTAATTGTTTTATTTATGGTGGAAAGTTACTCTAATATGGTGAAAAGTGACTTACATAGTTGATTCGAACCAAAATGTGGAACAGAATTGACCTGTATGAAAGTGGAACTAAGAGGTGGTAAAAGGATGTCAAATTGGATGTATAAGATGTTAACATGTTAATTATACAAATAGATTGTGGAAAGTGTCTCATATAAGGTGCAAAATAACTCTAATATGGTGAAAAGTGACTTACATGGTTAATTAGAACCAAAATGTGGACCAAAATTGACTCGGATGAATGTGGCACTAAGATTCCACAATCTATTTGTATAATTAACATGTTAACATCATATACATCCAATTTTATATCCTTTTACCACCTCTTACTTCCACTTTCATACAGGTCAATTTTGTTCCACATTTTGTTCTAATCAACCATGTTAGTCACTTTTCACCATTTTAGAGTCACTTTGCACCCTATAAGAGTCACTTTCCACCATATATACAACAATTAACATGTTAACATCATATACATCCATATCCTTTTACCACCTATTAATGCCACTTTCATACAAGTTAATTTTGTTCCATATTTTGGCTCTAATCAACCATGTAAGTCACTTTTCACCATATTAGAATCACTTTGCACCCTATAAGAGTCACTTGTCACCATATATTGATACAATTAACATGTTAACATCATGTACATGCAATTTGACGTCCTTTAACCACCTCTTGGTACCCCTCTCCTACAAGTCAATTTTTGGCCACATTTTGGCTCTAATCAATCATGTAAGTGACTTCTCAGCATATTAGAGTCACTTTGCACCTTATAAGAGTCACTTGTCATCATATATTGGTACAGTTAACATGTTAACATCATGTACATGCAATTAGAAATCCTTTTACCACCTCTTAGTGCCACATTCATCCGAGTCAATTTTGGTCCACATTTTGGTTCTAATTAACCAAGTCACTTTTCACCATATTAGAGTCATTTTGCACCCTATATGAGTCACTTTCCACAATCTATTTGTATAATTAAAATGTTAACATCATATACATCCCATTTGACATCCTTTTACCACCTCTTAGTTCCACTTTCATACAAGTCAACTTTTTTTCCACATTTTGGTTCTAATCAACCATGTAAGTCACTTTTCACCATTTTAGAGTCGCTTTGCACCCTATAAGAGTCACTTTCCACCATAAATACAACAATTAACATGTTAACATCATATACATCCAATTTGATATCCTTTTACCACCTATTAATGCTACTTTCATACAAGTTAATTTTGTTCCACATTTTGGCTCTAATCAACCATGTAAGTCACTTTTCAACATATTAGAGTCACTTTGCGTCCTATAAGAGTCACTTGCCACAATATATTAATACAATTAACATGTTAACATCATGTACATGCAATTAGACATCCTTTAACCACCTCTTGGTACTCCTTTCCTACAAGTCAATTTTTGGCCACATTTTGCTTCTAATCAATCATGTAAGTGACTTCTCACCATATTAGAGTCACTTTGCACCTTATAAGAGTCACTTGCCATCATATATTGGTACAATTAACATGTTAACTTCATGTACATGGAATTAGAAATCGTTTTACCACCTCTTAGTGCTACATTCATACAAGTCAATTTTGGTCTACATTTTGGTTCTAATTAACCATGTAAGTCACTTTTCACCATATTAGAGTCATTTTGCACCTATATGAGTCACTTTCCACAATCTATTTGTATAATTAACATGTTAACATCATATACATCCAATTTGACAACCTTTTACCACCTATTAATGCTACTTTCATACAAGTTAATTTTGTTCCACATATTGGCTCTAATCAACCAAGTCACTTTTCAATATATTGGAGTCACTTTGCGTCCTATATGAGTCACTTGCCACAATTTATTGATACAATTAACATGTTAACATCATGTACATGCAATTAGACATCCTTTAACCATCTCTTGGTACTCCATTCCTACAAGTCAATTTTGGGCCACATTTTGGTTCTAATCAATCATGTAAGTGACTTCTCACCATATTAGAGTCACTTTGCACCTTATAAGAGTCACTTGCCATCATATATTGGTACAATTAACATGTTAACATCATGTACATGCAATTAGAAATCCTTTTACCACCTCTTAGTGCCACATTCATGCAAGTCAATTTTGGTCCACATTTTGTTTCAAATTAACCATGTAAGTCACTTTTCACCATATTAGAGTCATTTTGCACCCTATATGAGTCACTTTCCACAATCTATTTGTATAATTAACATGTTAACATCATATACATCCAATTTGACATCCTTTTACCACCTCTTAGTTCCACTTTCATACATGTCAATTTTGGTCCACATTTTGGTTCTAATCAACCATGTAAGTCATTTTTCACCATATTAGAGTCACTTTGCACCCTATAAGAGTCACTTTCCACCATAAATACAACAATTAACATGTTAACATCATATACATCCAATTTGATATCCTTTTACCACCTATTAATGCCACTTTCATACAAGTTAATTTTGTTCCACATTTTGGCTCTAATCAACCATGTAAGTCACTTTTCACCATATTAGAGTCACTTTGCACCCTATAAAAGTCACTTGTCACCATATATTGAAAACATTAACATGTTAACATCATGTACATGCAATTAGACATCCTTTAACCACCTCTTGGTACCCCTTTCTTACAAGTCAATTTTTGGCCACATTTTGGCTCTAATCAATCATGTAAGTGACTTCTCACCATATTAGAGTCACTTTGCACCTTATAAGAGTCACTTGCCATCATATATTGGTACAATTAACATGTTAACATCATGTACATGCAATTAGAAATCCTTTTACCACCTCTTAGTGCCAAATTCATGCGAGTCAATTTTGGTCCACATTTTGGTTCTAATTAACCATGTAAGTCACTTTTCACCATATTAGAGTCCTTTTGCACTCTATATGAGTCACTTTCCACAATCTATTTTTATAATTAACATGTTAACATCATATACATCCAATTTGACATCCTTTTACCCACCTCTTAGTTCCACTTTCATACATGTCAATTTTGTTCCACATTTTGATTCTAATCAACCATGTAAGTCACTTTTCACCATTTTAGAGTCACTTTGCACCCTACAAGAGTCACTTTCCACCATAAATACAAAAATTAACATGTTAACATCATATACATCCAATTTGATATACTTTTACAACCTATTAATGCCACTTTCATACAAGTTAATTTTGTTCCACATTTTGGCTCTAATCAACCATGTAAGTCACTTTTTACCATATTAGAATCACTTTGCACCCTATAAGAGTCACTTGTCACCATATATTGATACAATTAACATGTTAACATCATGTACATGCAATTAGACGTCCTTTAACCACCTCTTGGTACCCCTTTCCTACAAGTCAATTTTTGGCCACATTTTGGCTCTAATCAATCATGTAAGTGACTTCTCACCATATTAGAGTCACTTTGCACCTTATAAGAGTCACTTGCCATCATATATTGGTCCAGTTAACATGTTAACATCATGTACATGCAATTAGAAATCCTTTTACCACCTCTTAGTGCCACATTCATCCGAGTCAATTTTGGTCCACATTTTAGTTCTAATTAACCATATAAGTCACTTTTCACCATATTAGAGTCATTTTGCACCCTATATGAGTCACTTTCCACAATCTATTTGTATAATTAACATGTTAACATCATATACATCCAATTTGACATCCTTTTACCACCTCTTAGTTCCACTTTCATACATGTCAATTTTGGTCCACATTTTGGTTCTAATCAACCATGTAGGTCACTTTTCACCATATTAGAGTCACTTTGCACCCTATAAGAGTCACTTTCCACCATAAATACAACAATTAACATGTTAACATCATACATCCAATTTGATATCCTTTTACCACCTATTAATGCCACTTTCATACAAGTTAATTTTGTTCAACATTTTGGCTCTAATCAACCATGTAAGTCACTTTTCAACATATTAGAGTCACTTTGCGTCCTATAAGAGTCATTTGCCACAATATATTGATACAATTAACATGTTAACATCATGTACATGCAATTAGACATCCTTTAACCACCTCTTGGTACTCCTTTCCTACAAGTCAATTTTGGGCCACATTTTGGTTCTAATCAATCATGTAAGTGACTTCTCACCATATTAGAGTCACTTTGCACCTTATAAGAGTCACTTGCCATCATATATTGGTACAATTAACATGTTAACATCATGTACATGCAATTAGAAATCCTTTTACCACCTCTTAGTGCCACATTAATGCAAGTCAATTTTGGTCCACATTTTGCGTCTAATTAACCATGTAAGTCACTTTCACCATATTAGAGTCATTTTGCACCCTATATGAGTCACTTTCCACAATCTATTTGTATAATTAACATGTTAACATCTTATACATCCAATTTGACATCCTTTTACCACCTCTTAGTTCCATACATGTCAATTTTGGTCCACATTTTGGTTCTAATCAACCATGTAAGTCACTTTTCACCATATTAGATTCACTTTGCACCCTATAAGAGTCACTTTCCACCGTAAATACAACAATTAACATGTTAACATCATATACATCCAATTTGACATCCTTTTACCACTTATTAATGCTACTTTCATACAAGTTAATTTTGTTCCACATTTTGGCTCTAATCAACCATGTAAGTCACTTTTCAACATATTGGAGTCACTTTGCGTCCTATATGAGTCACTTGCCACAATTTATTGATACAATTAACATGTTAACATCATGTACATGCAATTAGACATCCTTTAATCACCTCTTGGTACTCCATTCCTACAAGTCAATTTTGGGCCACATTTTGGTTCTAATCAATCATGTAAGTGACTTCTCACCATATTAGACTCACTTTGCACTTATAAGAGTCACTTGCCATCATATAATGGTACAATTAACATGTTAACATCATGTACATGCAATTAGAAATCCTTTTACCACCTCTTAGTGCCACATTCATGCAAGTCAATTTTGGTCCACATTTTGGTTCTAATTAACCATGTAAGTCACTTTTCACCATATTAGAGTCATTTTGCACCCTATATGAGTCACTTTCCACAATCTATTTGTATAATTAACATGTTAACATCATATACATCCAATTTCACATCCTTTTACCACCTCTTAGTTCCACATTCATCCGAGTCAATTTTGGTCAACATTTTGGTTCTAATTAACCAAGTCACTTTTCACCAATTAGAGTCATTTTGCACCCTATATGAGTCACTTTCTACAATCTATTTGTATAATTAACATGTTAACATCATATACATCCCATTTGACATCCTTTTACCACCTCTTAGTTCCACTTTCATACAAGTCAATTTTTTCCATATTTTGGTTCTAATCAACCATGTAAGTCACTTTCACCATTTTAGAGTCGCTTTGCACCCTATAAGAGTCACTTTCCACCATAAATACAACATTTAACATGTAACATCATATACATCCAATTTGATATCTTTACCACCTATTAATGCTACTTCATACAAGTTAATTTTGTTCCACATTTTGGCTCTAATCAACCATGTAAGTCCACTTTTCAACATATTAGAGTCCACTTTGCGTCCTATAAGAGTCACTTGCCAAATATATTTAATACAATTAACATGTTAACATCATGTACATGCAATTAGACATCCTTTAACCCACCTTTTGGTACTCCTTTCCTACAAGTCAATTTTTGGCCACATTTTGCTTCTAATCAATCATGTAAGTGACTTCTCACCATATTAGAGTCCACTTTGCACCTATAAGATGTCACTTGCATCATATATTGGTACAATTAACATGTTAACATCATGTACATGCAATTAGAAATCCTTTTAACACCTCTTTAGTGCTACATTCATACAAGTCAATTTTGGTCTACATTTTGGTTGCTAATAACCATGTAAGTCACTTTTCACCATATTAGAGTCATTTTGCACCTATATGAGTCACTTTCCACAATCTATTTGTATAATTAACATGTTAAACATAATATACATCCAATTTGACAACCTTTTACCCACCTATTAATGCTACTTTCATACAAGTTAATTTTGTTCCACATTTTGGCTCTAATCAACCAAGTCACTTTTCAACATATTGGAGTCACTTTGCGTCCTATATGAGTCACTTGCCACAATTTATTGATACAATTAACATATTAACATCATGTACATGCAATTAGACATCCTTTAACCATCTCTTGGTACTCCATTCCTACAAGTCAATTTTGGGCCACATTTTGGTTCTAATCAATCATGTAAGTGACTTCTCACCATATTAGAGTCACTTTGCACCTTATAAGAGTCACTTGCCATCATATATTGGTACAATTAACATGTTAACATCATGTACATGCAATTAAATCCTTTTACCACCTCTTAGTGCCACATTCATGCAAGTCAATTTTGGTCCACATTTTGGTTCAAATTAACCATGTAAGTCACTTTTCACCATATTAGAGTCATTTTGCAGCACCTATATGAGTCACTTCCACAATCTATTTGTATAATTAACATGTTAACATCATATACATCCAATTTGACATCCTTTTACCACCTCTTAGTTCCACTTTCATACATGTCAATTTTGGTCCATATTTTGGTTCTAATCAACCATGTAAGGTCATTTTTCACCATATTAGAGTCACCTTTGCACCCTATAAGAGTCACTTCCACCATAATACAACCAATTAACATGTTAACATCATATACAGCCAATTTGATATCCTTTTACCAGCTATTATGCCCACTTTCATACAAGTTAATTTGTCCACATTTGTCTCTAATCAACCATGTAAGGTCAACTTTTCACCATATTAGAGTCGTCACTACTTTGCACCCTATAAGAGTCCACTTGTATCACCCATATATTGAAAAAAATTAACATGTTAACATCATGTACATGCAATTAGACATCCTTTAACCACCTCTTGGTACCCCTTTCTTACAAGTCAATTTTTTGCCACATTTTGGTTCTTATCAATCGTGTAAGTGACTTCTCACCATATTTGAGTCACTTTGCACCTTATAAGAGTCACTTGCCATCATATATTGGTACAATTAACATATTAACATCATGTACATGCAATTAGAAATCCTTTTACCACCTCTTAGTGCCAAATTCATGCGAGTCAATTTTGGTCCACATTTTGGTTCTAATTAACCATGTAAGTCACGTTTCACCATATTAGAGTCATTTTGCACTCTATATGAGTCACTTTCCACAATCTATTTTTATAATTAACATGTTAACATCATATACATCCAATTTGACATCCTTTTACCCCCTCTTAGTTCCACTTTCATACAGGTCAATTTTGGTCCACATTTTGGTTCTAATAAACCATGTAAGTCACTTTTCACCATTTTAGAGTCACTTTGCACCCTACAAGAGTCACTTTCCACCATAAATACAAAAATTAACATGTTAACATCATATACATCCAATTTGATATCCTTTTACAACCTATTAATGCCACTTTCATACAAGTTAATTTTTTTCCACATTTTGGCTCTCTAACCATGAAGTCACTTTTTACCATATTAGAATCACTTTGCACCCTATAAGAGTCACTTG
>NW_027420398.1:0-31079 GCF_009905375.1 Apium graveolens
GTGACTCTATATGGTGAAGAGTGACTTACATGGTTGATTAGAGCCAAAATGTGGCCTAAAATTGACTCGTATAAATGTGGTACCAAGAGGTGGTTAAAGGATGTTAAATTGCATGTTGATGATGTTAAAAGGTCAATTGTACCAATATATGGTGGCAAGTGACTCTTATAGGGTGCAAAGTGACTCTAATATGGTGAAGAGTGACTTACATGGTTGATTAGAGCCAAAATGTGGCCAAAATTGACTCGTATAAATGTGGTACCAAGAGGTGGTTAAAGGATGTTAAATTGCATGTTGATGATGTTAAAAGGTCAATTGTACCAATATATGGTGGCAAGTGACTCTTATAGGGTGCAAAGTGACTAATATGGTGAAGAGTGACTTACATGGTTGATTAGAGCCAAAATGTGGCCAAAATTGACTCGTATAAATGTGGTACCAAGAGGTGGTTAAAGGATGTTAAATTGCATGTTGATGATGTTAAAAGGTCAATTGTACCAATATATGGTGGCAAGTGACTCTTATAGGGTGCAAAGTGACTCTAATATGGTGAAGAGTGACTTACATGGTTGATTAGAGCCAAAATGTGGCCAAAATTGACTCGTATAAATGTGGTACCAAGAGGTGGTTAAAGGATGTTAAATTGCATGTTGATGATGTTAAAAGGTCAATTGTACCAATATATGGTGGCAAGTGACTCTTATAGGGTGCAAAGTGACTCTAATATGGTGAAGAGTGACTTACATGGTTGATTAGAGCCAAAATGTGGCCAAAATTGACTCGTATAAATGTGGTACCAAGAGGTGGTTAAAGGATGTTAAATTGCATGTTGATGATGTTAAAAGGTCAATTGTACCAATATATGGTGGCAAGTGACTCTTATAGGGTGCAAAGTGACTCTAATATGGTGAAGAGTGACTTACATGGTTGATTAGAGCCAAAATGTGGCCAAAATTGACTCGTATAAATGTGGTACCAAGAGGTGGTTAAAGGATGTTAAATTGCATGTTGATGATGTTAAAAGGTCAATTGTACCAATATATGGTGGCAAGTGACTCTTATAGGGTGCAAAGTGACTCTAATATGGTGAAGAGTGACTTACATGGTTGATTAGAGCCAAAATGTGGCCAAAATTGACTCGTATAAATGTGGTACCAAGAGGTGGTTAAAGGATGTTAAATTGCATGTTATGATGTTAAAAGGTCAATTGTACCAATATATGGTGGCAAGTGACTCTTATAGGGTGCAAAGTGACTCTAATATGGTGAAGAGTGACTTACATGGTTGATTAGAGCCAAAATGTGGCCAAAATTGACTCGTATAAATGTGGTACCAAGAGGTGGTTAAAGGATGTTAAATTGCATGTTGATGATGTTAAAAGGTCAATTGTACCAATATATGGTGGCAAGTGACTCTTATAGGGTGCAAAGTGACTCTAATATGGTGAAGAGTGACTTACATGGTTGATTAGAGCCAAAATGTGGCCAAAATTGACTCGTATAAATGTGGTACCAAGAGGTGGTTAAAGGATGTTAAATTGCATGTTATGATGTTAAAAGGTCAATTGTACCAATATATGGTGGCAAGTGACTCTTATAGGGTGCAAAGTGACTCTAATATGGTGAAGAGTGACTTACATGGTTGATTAGAGCCAAAATGTGGCCAAAATTGACTCGTATAAATGTGGTACCAAGAGGTGGTTAAAGGATGTTAAATTGCATGTTGATGATGTTAAAAGGTCAATTGTACCAATATATGGTGGCAAGTGACTCTTATAGGGTGCAAAGTGACTCTAATATGGTGAAGAGTGACTTACATGGTTGATTAGAGCCAAAATGTGGCCAAAATTGACTCGTATAAATGTGGTACCAAGAGGTGGTTAAAGGATGTTAAATTGCATGTTGATGATGTTAAAAGGTCAATTGTACCAATATATGGTGGCAAGTGACTCTTATAGGGTGCAAAGTGACTCTAATATGGTGAAGAGTGACTTACATGGTTGATTAGAGCCAAAATGTGGCCAAAATTGACTCGTATAAATGTGGTACCAAGAGGTGGTTAAAGGATGTTAAATTGCATGTTGATGTTAAAAGGTCAATTGTACCAATATATGGTGGCAAGTGACTCTTATAGGGTGCAAAGTGACTCTAATATGGTGAAGAGTGACTTACATGGTTGATTAGAGCCAAAATGTGGCCTAAAATTGACTCGTATAAATGTGGTACCAAGAGGTGGTTAAAGGATGTTAAATTGCATGTTGATGATGTTAAAAGGTCAATTGTACCAATATATGGTGGCAAGTGACTCTTATAGGGTGCAAAGTGACTCTAATATGGTGAAGAGTGACTTACATGGTTGATTAGAGCCAAAATGTGGCCTAAAATTGACTCGTATAAATGTGGTACCAAGAGGTGGTTAAAGGATGTTAAATTGCATGTTGATGATGTTAAAAGGTCAATTGTACCAATATATGGTGGCAAGTGACTCTTATAGGGTGCAAAGTGACTCTAATATGGTGAAGAGTGACTTACATGGTTGATTAGAGCCAAAATGTGGCCAAAATTGACTCGTATAAATGTGGTACCAAGAGGTGGTTAAAGGATGTAAATTGCATGTTGATGATGTTAAAAGGTCAATTGTACCAATATATGGTGGCAAGTGACTCTTATAGGGTGCAAAGTGACTCTAATATGTGTGAAGATGACTTACATGGTTGATTAGAGCCAAAATGTGGCCAAAATTGACTCGTATAAATGTGGTACCAAGAGGTGGTTAAAGGATGTTAAATTGCATGTTATGATGTTAAAAGGTCAATTGTACCAATATATGGTGGCAAGTGACTCTTATAGGGTGCAAAGTGACTCTAATATGGTGAAGAGTGACTTACATGGTTGATTAGAGCCAAAATGTGGCCTAAAATTGACTCGTATAAATGTGGTACCAAGAGGTTAAAGGATGTTAAATTGCATGTGATGATGTTAAAAGGTCAATTGTACCAATATATGGTGGCAAGTGACTCTTATAGGGTGCAAAGTGACTCTAATATGGTGAAGAGTGACTTACATGGTTGATTAGAGCCAAAATGTGGCCAAAATTGACTCGTATAAATGTGGTACCAAGAGGTGGTTAAAGGATGTTAAATTGCATGTTATGATGTTAAAAGGTCAATTGTACCAATATATGGTGGCAAGTGACTCTTATAGGGTGCAAAGTGACTCTAATATGGTGAAGAGTGACTTACATGGTTGATTAGAGCCAAAATGTGGCCAAAATTGACTCGTATAAATGTGGTACCAAGAGGTGGTGGTAAAGGATGTTAAATTGCATGTTGATGATGTTAAAAGGTCAATTGTACCAATATATGGTGGCAAGTGACTCTTATAGGGTGCAAAGTGACTCTAATATGGTGAAGAGTGACTTACATGGTTGATTAGAGCCAAAATGTGGCCTAAAATTGACTCGTATAAATGTGGTACCAAGAGGTGGTTAAAGGATGTTAAATTGCATGTTGATGATGTTAAAAGGTCAATTGTACCAATATATGGTGGCAAGTGACTCTTATAGGGTGCAAAGTGACTCTAATATGGTGAAGAGTGACTTACATGGTTGATTAGAGCCAAAATGTGGCCAAAATTGACTCGTATAAATGTGGTACCAAGAGGTGGTTAAAGGATGTTAAATTGCATGTATGATGTTAAAAGGTCAATTGTACCAATATATGGTGGCAAGTGACTCTTATAGGGTGCAAAGTGACTCTAATATGGTGAAGAGTGACTTACATGGTTGATTAGAGCCAAAATGTGGCCTAAAATTGACTCGTATAAATGTGGTACCAAGAGGTGGTTAAAGGATGTTAAATTGCATGTTGATGATGTTAAAAGGTCAATTGTACCAATATATGGTGGCAAGTGACTCTTATAGGGTGCAAAGTGACTCTAATATGGTGAAGAGTGACTTACATGGTTGATTAGAGCCAAAATGTGGCCTAAAATTGACTCGTATAAATGTGGTACCAAGAGGTGGTTAAAGGATGTTAAATTGCATGTTGATGATGTTAAAAGGTCAATTGTACCAATATATGGTGGCAAGTGACTCTTATAGGGTGCAAAGTGACTCTAATATGGTGAAGAGTGATTTACATGGTTGATTAGAGCCAAAATGTGGCCAAAATTGACTCGTATAAATGTGGTACCAAGAGGTGGTTAAAGGATGTAAATTGCATGTTGATGATGTTAAAAGGTCAATTGTACCAATATATGGTGGCAAGTGACTCTTATAGGGTGCAAAGTGACTCTAATATGGTGAAGAGTGACTTACATGGTTGATTAGAGCCAAAATGTGGCCAAAATTGACTCGTATAAATGTGGTACCAAGAGGTGGTTAAAGGATGTTAAATTGCATGATGATGTTAAAAGGTCAATTGTACCAATATATGGTGGCAAGTGACTCTTATAGGGTGCAAAGTGACTCTAATATGGTGAAGAGTGACTTACATGGTTGATTAGAGCCAAAATGTGGCCAAAATTGACTCGTATAAATGTGGTACCAAGAGGTGGTTAAAGGATGTTAAATTGCATGTTGATGATGTTAAAAGGTCAATTGTACCAATATATGGTGGCAAGTGACTCTTATAGGGTGCAAAGTGACTCTAATATGGTGAAGAGTGACTTACATGGTTGATTAGAGCCAAAATGTGGCCAAAATTGACTCGTATAAATGTGGTACCAAGAGGTGGTTAAAGGATGTTAAATTGCATGTGATGATGTTAAAAGGTCAATTGTACCAATATATGGTGGCAAGTGACTCTTATAGGGTGCAAAGTGACTCTAATATGGTGAAGAGTGACTTACATGGTTGATTAGAGCCAAAATGTGGCCAAAATTGACTCGTATAAATGTGGTACCAAGAGGTGGTTAAAGGATGTTAAATTGCATGTTGATGATGTTAAAAGGTCAATTGTACCAATATATGGTGGCAAGTGACTCTTATAGGGTGCAAAGTGACTCTAATATGGTGAAGAGTGACTTACATGGTTGATTAGAGCCAAAATGTGGCCTAAAATTGACTCGTATAAATGTGGTACCAAGAGGTGGTTAAAGTATATTAAATTGCATGTTGATTAAAAGGTCAATTGTACCAATATATGGTGGCAAGTGACTCTTATAGGGTGCAAAGTGACTCTAATATGGTGAAGAGTGACTTACATGGTTGATTAGAGCCAAAATGTGGCCAAAATTGACTCGTATAAATGTGGTACCAAGAGGTGGTTAAAGGATGTTAAATTGCATGTTGATGATGTTAAAAGGTCAATTGTACCAATATATGGTGGCAAGTGACTCTTATAGGGTGCAAAGTGACTCAATATGGTGAAGAGTGACTTACATGGTTGATTAGAGCCAAAATGTGGCCTAAAATTGACTCGTATAAATGTGGTACCAAGAGGTGGTTAAAGGATGTTAAATTGCATGTTGATGTTAAAAGGTCAATTGTACCAATATATGGTGGCAAGTGACTCTTATAGGGTGCAAAGTGACTCTAATATGGTGAAGAGTGACTTACATGGTTGATTAGAGCCAAAATGTGGCCAAAATTGACTCGTATAAATGTGGTACCAAGAGGTGGTTAAAGGAGTAAATTGCATGTTATGATGTTAAAAGGTCAATTGTACCAATATATGGTGGCAAGTGACTCTTATAGGGTGCAAAGTGACTCTAATATGGTGAAGAGTGACTTACATGGTTGATTAGAGCCAAAATGTGGCCAAAATTGACTCGTATAAATGTGGTACCAAGAGGTGGTTAAAGGATGTTAAATTGCATGTTGATGATGTTAAAAGGTCAATTGTACCAATATATGGTGGCAAGTGACTCTTATAGGGTGCAAAGTGACTCTAATATGGTGAAGAGTGACTTACATGGTTGATTAGAGCCAAAATGTGGCCAAAATTGACTCGTATAAATGTGGTACCAAGAGGTGGTTAAAGGATGTTAAATTGCATGTTATGATGTTAAAAGGTCAATTGTACCAATATATGGTGGCAAGTGACTCTTATAGGGTGCAAAGTGACTCTAATATGGTGAAGAGTGACTTACATGGTTGATTAGAGCCAAAATGTGGCCAAAATTGACTCGTATAAATGTGGTACCAAGAGGTGGTTAAAGGATGTTAAATTGCATGTTGATGATGTTAAAAGGTCAATTGTACCAATATATGGTGGCAAGTGACTCTTATAGGGTGCAAAGTGACTCTAATATGGTGAAGAGTGACTTACATGGTTGATTAGAGCCAAAATGTGGCCTAAAATTGACTCGTATAAATGTGGTACCAAGAGGTGGTTAAAGGATGTTAAATTGCATGTTGATGATGTTAAAAGGTCAATTGTACCAATATATGGTGGCAAGTGACTCTTATAGGGTGCAAAGTGACTCTAATATGGTGAAGAGTGACTTACATGGTTGATTAGAGCCAAAATGTGGCCAAAATTGACTCGTATAAATGTGGTACCAAGAGGTGGTTAAAGGATGTTAAATTGCATGTATGATGTTAAAAGGTCAATTGTACCAATATATGGTGGCAAGTGACTCTTATAGGGTGCAAAGTGACTCTAATATGGTGAAGAGTGACTTACATGGTTGATTAGAGCCAAAATGTGGCCTAAAATTGACTCGTATAAATGTGGTACCAAGAGGTGGTTAAAGGATGTTAAATTGCATGTTGATGATGTTAAAAGGTCAATTGTACCAATATATGGTGGCAAGTACTCTTATAGGGTGCAAAGTGACTCTAATATGGTGAAGAGTGACTTACATGGTTGATTAGAGCCAAAATGTGGCCAAAATTGACTCGTATAAATGTGGTACCAAGAGGTGTTAAAGGAGTAAATTGCATGTTATGATGTTAAAAGGTCAATTGTACCAATATATGGTGGCAAGTGACTCTTATAGGGTGCAAAGTGACTCTAATATGGTGAAGAGTGACTTACATGGTTGATTAGAGCCAAAATGTGGCCTAAAATTGACTCGTATAAATGTGGTACCAAGAGGTGGTTAAAGGATGTTAAATTGCATGTTGATGATGTTAAAAGGTCAATTGTACCAATATATGGTGGCAAGTGACTCTTATAGGGTGCAAAGTGACTCTAATATGGTGAAGAGTGACTTACATGGTTGATTAGAGCCAAAATGTGGCCAAAATTGACTCGTATAAATGTGGTACCAAGAGGTGGTTAAAGGAGTTAAATTGCATGTTAATGATGTTAAAAGGTCAATTGTACCAATATATGGTGGCAAGTGACTCTTATAGGGTGCAAAGTGACTCTAATATGGTGAAGAGTGACTTACATGGTTGATTAGAGCCAAAATGTAGCCTAAAATTGACTCGTATAAATGTGGTACCAAGAGGTGGTTAAAGGATGTAAAATTGCATGTTGATGATGTTAAAAGGTCAATTGTACCAATATATGGTGGCAAGTTATCTTATAGGGTGCAAAGTGACTCTAATATGGTGAAGAGTGACTTACATGGTTGATTAGAGCCAAAATGTGGCCAAAATTGACTCGTATAAATGTGGTACCAAGAGGGTGTAAAGGATGTTAAATGCTTGATGATGATAATTGCAAAACATTGTACCAATATATGGTGGCAAGTACTACTATAGGGTGCGTGACAGGTTACTAATATGGTGAAGAGACTTACTGGTTGATTAGAGCCAAAATGTGGCCCCTAAAATTATGACTCGTATAAATGTGTGTACCAAGAGGTGGTTAAAGTGTTAAATTGCATGTTGATGATTTAAAAGGTCAATTGTACCAATATATGGTGGCAAGTATATCTTATAGGGTGCAAAGTGACTCTAATATGGAAGAGATGTTACATGGTTGATTAGCCAAAATGTGGCCCAAAATTGACTCGTATAAATGTGGTACCAAGAGGTGGTTAAAGGAGTTAATTGCATGTTGATGATGTTAAAAGGTCAAATTGTACCAATATATGTGGCAAGTGACTCTTATAGGGTCAAAGTGACTCTAATATGGTGAAGAGTGATTTACATGGTTGATTAGAGCCAAAATGTGGCCCAAAATTGACTCGATAAATGTGGTACCAAGAGGTGGTTAAAGGATGTTAAATTGCATGTTGATGATGTTAAAGGTCAATTGTACCTATATATGGTGGCAAGTGACTCTTAGGGTGCAAAGTGACTCTAATATAGGTGAATAGTGATTTACATGGTTGATTAGAGCCAAATGTGGTCCAATTGACTCGTATAAATGTGGTAGCCAAGAGTGGGTAAAGGATGTAAATTGCATGTTATGATGTTTAAAGGTCAATTGTACCAATATATGGTGGCAAGTGACTCTTATAGGGTGCAAAGTGACTCTAATATGGTGAAGAGTGACTTACATGGTGATTAGAGCCAAAATGTGGCCCAAAATTGACTCAGATAAATGTGGTACAAGAGGTGGTTAAAGGGATGTTAAATTGCATGTTGATGAATGTTAAAGGTCAATTGTACCAATATATGGTGGCAAGTGACTCTTATAGGGTGCAAAGTGACTCTAATATGGTGAAGAGTGACTTACATGGTTGATTAGAGCCAAAATGTAGCCTAAAATTACTCGTATAAATGTGGTACCAAGAGGTGGTTAAAGGAATGTTAAAATTGCATGTTGATGATGTTAAAAGGTCAATTGTACCAATATATGGTGGCAAGTGACTCTTATAGGGTGCAAAGTGACTCTAATATGGTGAAGAGTGACTTACATGGTTGATTAGAGCCAAAATGTGGCCTAAAATTGACTCGTATAAATGTGGTACCAAGAGGTGGTTTAAAGGATGTAAATTGCATGTTATGATGTTAAAAGGTCAATTGTACCAATATATGTGGCAAGTGACTCTTATAGGGTGCAAAGTGATCTAATACTGGTGAAGAGTGACTTACATGGTTGATTAGAGCCAAAATGTGGCCCAAAATTGACTTCGTATAAATGTGGTACCAAGAGGTGGTTAAAGGATGTTAAATTGCATGTATATGATGTTAAAAGGTCAATTGTACCAATATATGGTGGCAAGTGACTCTTATAGGGTGCAAAGTGACTCTAATATGGTGAAGAGTGATTACATGGTTGTTAGAGCCAAAATGTGGCCCAAAATTGAGCTCGTATAAATGTGGTACCAAGAGGTGGTTAAAGGATGTTAAATTGCATGTTGATGATGTTAAAAGGTCAATTGTACCAATATATGGTGGCAAGTGACTCTTATAGGGTGCAAAGTGACTCTAATATGGTGAAGAGTGACTTACATGGTGATTAGAGCCAAAATGTGGCCTAAAATTGACTCGTATAAATGTGGTACCAAGAGGTGGTTAAAGGATGTTAAATTGCATGTTATGATGTTAAAAGGTCAATTGTACCAATATATGGTGGCAAGTGACTCTTATAGGGTGCAAAGTGACTCTAATATGGTGAAGAGTGATTTACATGGTTGATTAGAGCCAAAATGTGGCCCAAAATTGACTCGTATAAATGTGGTACCAAGAGGTGGTTAAAGGATGTTAAATTGCATGTTATATGATGTTAAAAGGTCAATTGTACCAATATATGGTGGCAAGTGACTCTTATAGGGTGCAAAGTGAATCTAATATGGTGAAGAGTGACTTACATGGTTGATTAGAGCAAAATGTGGCCTAAAATTGACTCGTATAAATGTGCTACCAAGAGGTGGTTAAAGGATGTCAAATTGTATTTTGATATGTTAAAAGGTCAATTGTACCAATATATGGTGGCAAGTGACTCTTATAGGGTGCAAAGTGACTCTAATATGGTGAAGAGTGACTTACATGGTTGATTAGAGCCAAAATGTGGCCTAAAATTGACTCGTATAAATGTGGTACCAAGAGGTGGTTAAAGGATGTTAAATTGCATGTATGATGATGTTAAAAGGTCAATTGTACCAATATATGGTGGCAAGTGACTCTTATAGGGTGCAAAGTGACTCTAATATGGTGAAGAGTGACTTACATGGTTGATTAGAGCCAAAATGTGGCCCAAAATTGACTCGTATAAATGTGGTACCAAGAGGTGGTTAAAGGATGTTAAATTGCATGTTGATGATGTTAAAAGGTCAATTGTACCAATATATGGTGGCAAGTTACTCTTATAGGGTGCAAAGTGACTCTAATATGGTGAAGAGTGACTTACATGGTTGATTAGAGCCAAAATGTGGCCCAACATTGACTCGTATAAATGTGGTACCAAGAGGTGGTTAAAGGAATGTAAAATTGCATGTATATGATGTTAAAAGGTCAATTGTACCAATATATGGTGGCAAGTGACTCTTATAGGGTGCAAAGTGACTCTAATATGGTGAAGAGTGATTTACATGGTTGATTAGAGCCAAAATGTGGCCCAAAATTGACTCGTATAAATGTGGTACCAAGAGGTGGTTAAAGGATGTTAAATTGCATGTTGATGATGTTAAAAGGTCAATTGTACCAATATATGGTGGCAAGTGACTCTTATAGGGTGCAAAGTGACTCTAATATGGTGAAGAGTGACTTACATGGTTGATTAGAGCCAAATGTGGCCTAAAATTGACTCGTATAAATGTGGTACCAAGAGGTGGTTAAAGGATGTTAAATTGCATGTTGATGATGTTAAAAGGTCAATTGTACCAATATATGGTGGCAAGTGACTCTTATAGGGTGCAAAGTGACTCTAATATGGTGAAGAGTGACTTTACATGGTTGATTAGAGCCAAAATGTGGTCCCAAAATTGACTCGTATAAATGTGTACCAAGAGGTGGTTAAAGGATGTTAAATTGCATGTTGATGATGTTAAAAGGTCAATTGTACCAATATATGGTGGCAAGTGACTCTTATAGGGTGCAAAGTGACTCTAATATGGTGAAGAGTGACTTACATGGTTGATTAGAGCCAAAATGTGGCCTAAAATTGACTCGTATAAATGTGGTACCAAGAGGTGGTTAAAGGATGTTAAATTGCATGTTGATGATGTTAAAAGGTCAATTGTACCAATATATGGTGGCAAGTGACTCTTATAGGGTGCAAAGTGACTCTAATATGGTTGAGAGTGATTACATGGTTGATTAGAGCCAAAATGTGGCCCTAAAATTGACTCGTATAAATGTGGTACCAAGAGGGTGGTTAAAGGAGTTAAATTGCATGTTGATGATGTTAAAAGGTCAATTAGTACCCATATATGGTGGCAAGTTACTCTTATAGGGTGCAAAGTGACTCTAATATGGTGAAGAGTGACTTACTATGGTTGATTAGAGCCAAATGTGGCCCAAAATTGACTCGTATAAATGTGGTAACCAAGAGGGTGGGTAAAGGATGTTAAATTGCATGTTGATGATGTTAAAAAGGTCAATTGTACCAATATATGGTGGCAAGTGACTCTTATAGGGTGCAAAGTGACTCTAATATGGTGAAGAGTGACTTTACATGGTTGATTAGAGCCAAATGTGGCCTAAAATTGACTCGTATAAATGTGGTACAAGAGGTGGTTAAAGGATGTTAAATTGCATGTTGATGATGTTAAAGGTCAATTGTACCAATATATGGTGGCAAGTGACTCTTATAGGGTGCAAAGTGACTCTAATATGGTGAAGAGTGATTTACATGGTTGATTAGAGCCAAAATGTGGCCCAAAATTGACTCGTATAAATGTGGTACCAAGAGGTGGTTAAAGGATGTTAAATTGCATGTTGATGATGTTAAAAGGTCAATTGTACCAATATATGGTGGCAAGTGACTCTTATAGGGTGCAAAGTGACTCTAATATGGTGAAGAGTGACTTACATGGTTGATTAGAGCCAAAATGTGGCCTAAAATTGACTCGTATAAATGTGGTACCAAGAGGTGGTTAAAGGATGTTAAATTGCATGTTATGATGTTAAAAGGTCAATTGTACCAATATATGGTGGCAAGTGACTCTTATAGGGTGCAAAGTGACTCTAATATGGTGAAGAGTGACTTACATGGTTGATTAGAGCCAAAATGTGGCCTAAAATTGACTCGTATAAATGTGGTACCAAGAGGTGGTTAAAGGATGTTAAATTGCATGTTGATGATGTTAAAGGTCAATTGTACCAATATATGGTGGCAAGTGACTCTTATAGGGTGCAAGTGACTCTAATATGGTGAAGAGTGACTTACATGGTTGATTAGAGCCAAAATGTGGCCTAAAATTGACTCGTATAAATGTGGTACCAAGAGGTGGTTAAAGGATGTTAAATTGCATGTTGATGATGTTAAAAGGTCAATTGTACCAATATATGGTGGCAAGTGACTCTTATAGGGTGCAAAGTGACTCTAATATGGTGAAGAGTGATTTACATGGTTGATTAGAGCCAAAATGTGGCCCTAAAATTGACTCGTATAAATGTG
The DNA here is from genome assembly GCF_009905375.1 of Apium graveolens. Classification (NCBI taxonomy): domain Eukaryota; kingdom Viridiplantae; phylum Streptophyta; class Magnoliopsida; order Apiales; family Apiaceae; genus Apium; species Apium graveolens. Next base: position 12,407 of record NW_027420398.1, read on the forward strand.
GTACCAAGAGGTGGTTAAGGAAGGTAAATTGCATGTTGATGATGTTAAAAGGTCAATTGTACCAATATATGGTGGCAAGTGACTCTTATAGGGTGCAAAGTGACTCTAATATGGTGAAGAGTGACTTACATGGTTGATTAGAGCCAAAATGTGGCCTAAAATTGACTCGTATAAATGTGGTACCAAGAGGTGGTTAAAGGATGTTAAATTGCATGTTGATGATGTTAAAAGGTCAATTGTACCAATATATGGTGGCAAGTGACTCTTATAGGGTGCAAAGTGACTCTAATATGGTGAAGAGTGACTTACATGGTTGATTAGAGCCAAAATGTGGCCCTAAAATTGACTCGTATAAATGTGGTACCAAGAGGTGGTTAAAGGATGTTAAATTGCATGTTGATGATGTTAAAAGGTCAATTGTACCAATATATGGTGGCAAGTGACTCTTATAGGGTGCAAAGTGACTCTAATATGGTGAAGAGTGACTTACATGGTTGATTAGAGCCAAAATGTGGCCAAAATTGACTCGTATAAATGTGGTACCAAGAGGTGGTTAAAGGATGTTAAATTGCATGTTGATGATGTTAAAAGGTCAATTGTACCAATATATGGTGGCAAGTGACTCTTATAGGGTGCAAAGTGACTCTAATATGGTGAAGAGTGACTTACATGGTTGATTAGAGCCAAAATGTGGCCTAAAATTGACTCGTATAAATGTGGTACCAAGAGGTGGTTAAAGGATGTTAAATTGCATGTTGATGATGTTAAAAGGTCAATTGTACCAATATATGGTGGCAAGTGACTCTTATAGGGTGCAAAGTGACTCTAATATGGTGAAGAGTGACTTTACATGGTTGATTAGAGCCAAAATGTGGCCCAAAATTGACTCGTATAAATGTGGTACCAAGAGGTGGTTAAAGGATGTTAAATTGCATGTTGATGATGTTAAAAGGTCAATTGTACCAATATATGGTGGCAAGTGACTCTTATAGGGTGCAAAGTGACTCTAATATGGTGAAGAGTGACTTACATGGTTGATTAGAGCCAAAATGTGGCCCTAAAATTGACTCGTATAAATGTGGTACCAAGAGGTGGTTAAAGGATGTTAAATTGCATGTTGATGATGTTAAAAGGTCAATTGTACCAATATATGGTGGCAAGTGACTCTTATAGGGTGCAAAGTGACTCTAATATGGTGAAGAGTGACTTACATGGTTGATTAGAGCCAAAATGTGGCCTAAAATTGACTCGTATAAATGTGGTACCAAGAGGTGGTTAAAGGATGTTAAATTGCATGTTGATGATGTTAAAAGGTCAATTGTACCAATATATGGTGGCAAGTGACTCTTATAGGGTGCAAAGTGACTCTAATATGGTGAAGAGTGACTTACATGGTTGATTAGAGCCAAAATGTGGCCTAAAATTGACTCGTATAAATGTGGTACCAAGAGGTGGTTAAAGGATGTTAAATTGCATGTTGATGATGTTAAAAGGTCAATTGTACCAATATATGGTGGCAAGTGACTCTTATAGGGTGCAAAGTGACTCTAATATGGTGAAGAGTGACTTACATGGTTGATTAGAGCCAAAATGTGGCCCAAAATTGACTCGTATAAATGTGGTACCAAGAGGTGGTTAAAGGATGTTAAATTGCATGTGATGATGTTAAAAGGTCAATTGTACCAATATATGGTGGCAAGTGACTCTTATAGGGTGCAAAGTGACTCTAATATGGTGAAGAGTGACTTACATGGTTGATTAGAGCCAAAATGTGGCCTAAAATTGACTCGTATAAATGTGGTACCAAGAGGTGGTTAAAGGATGTTAAATTGCATGTTGATGATGTTAAAAGGTCAATTGTACCAATATATGGTGGCAAGTGACTCTTATAGGGTGCAAAGTGACTCTAATATGGTGAAGAGTGATTTACATGGTTGATTAGAGCCAAAATGTGGCCCAAAATTGACTCGTATAAATGTGGTACCAAGAGGTGGTTAAAGGATGTTAAATTGCATGTTGATAATGTTAAAAGGTCAATTGTACCAATATATGGTGGCAAGTGACTCTTATAGGGTGCAAAGTGACTCTAATATGGTGAAGAGTGACTTACATGGTTGATTAGAGCCAAAATGTGGCCCAAAATTGACTCGTATAAATGTGGTACCAAGAGGTGGTTAAAGGATGTTAAATTGCATGTATATGATGTTAAAAGGTCAATTGTACCAATATATGGTGGCAAGTGACTCTTATAGGGTGCAAAGTGACTCTAATATGGTGAAGAGTGACTTACATGGTTGATTAGAGCCAAAATGTGGCCTAAAATTGACTCGTATAAATGTGGTACCAAGAGGTGGTTAAAGGATGTTAAATTGCATGTTGATGATGTTAAAAGGTCAATTGTACCAATATATGGTGGCAAGTGACTCTTATAGGGTGTAAAGTGACTCTAATATGGTGAAGAGTGACTTACATGGTTGATTAGAGCCAAAATGTGGCCCTAAAATTGACTCGTATAAATGTGGTACCAAGAGGTGGTTAAAGGATGTTAAATTGCATGTTGATGATGTTAAAAGGTCAATTGTACCAATATATGGTGGCAAGTGACTCTTATAGGGTGCAAAGTGACTCTAATATGGTGAAGAGTGACTTACATGGTTGATTAGAGCCAAAATGTGGCCTAAAATTGACTCGTATAAATGTGGTACCAAGAGGTGGTTAAAGGATGTTAAATTGCATGTTGATGATGTTAAAAGGTCAATTGTACCAATATATGGTGGCAAGTGACTCTTATAGGGTGCAAAGTGACTCTAATATGGTGAAGAGTGACTTACATGGTTGATTAGAGCCAAAATGTGGCCCAAAATTGACTCGTATAAATGTGGTACCAAGAGGTGGTTAAAGGATGTTAAATTGCATGTTGATGATGTTAAAAGGTCAATTGTACCAATATATGGTGGCAAGTGACTCTTATAGGGTGCAAAGTGACTCTAATATGGTGAAGAGTGATTTACATGGTTGATTAGAGCCAAAATGTGGCCCAAAATTGACTCGTATAAATGTGGTACCAAGAGGTGGTTAAAGGATGTAAATTGCATGTTGATGATGTTAAAAGGTCAATTGTACCAATATATGGTGGCAAGTGACTCTTATAGGGTGCAAAGTGACTCTAATATGGTGAAGAGTGACTTACATGGTTGATTAGAGCCAAAATGTGGCCTAAAATTGACTCGTATAAATGTGGTACCAAGAGGTGGTTAAAGGATGTTAAATTGCATGTTGATGATGTTAAAAGGTCAATTGTACCAATATATGGTGGCAAGTGACTCTTATAGGGTGCAAAGTGACTCTAATATGGTGAAGAGTGACTTACATGGTTGATTAGAGCCAAAATGTGGCCCAAAATTGACTCGTATAAATGTGGTACCAAGAGGTGGTTAAAGGATGTAAATTGCATGTTGATGATGTTAAAAGGTCAATTGTACCAATATATGGTGGCAAGTGACTCTTATAGGGTGCAAAGTGACTCTAATATGGTGAAGAGTGACTTACATGGTTGATTAGAGCCAAAATGTGGCCCTAAAATTGACTCGTATAAATGTGGTACCAAGAGGTGGTTAAAGGATGTTAAATTGCATGTTGATGATGTTAAAAGGTCAATTGTACCAATATATGGTGGCAAGTGACTCTTATAGGGTGCAAAGTGACTCTAATATGGTGAAGAGTGACTTACATGGTTGATTAGAGCCAAAATGTGGCCTAAAATTGACTCGTATAAATGTGGTACCAAGAGGTGGTTAAAGGATGTTAAATTGCATGTTGATGATGTTAAAAGGTCAATTGTACCAATATATGGTGGCAAGTGACTCTTATAGGGTGCAAAGTGACTCTAATATGGTGAAGAGTGACTTACATGGTTGATTAGAGCCAAAATGTGGCCCTAAAATTGACTCGTATAAATGTGGTACCAAGAGGTGGTTAAAGGATGTTAAATTGCATGTTGATGATGTTAAAAGGTCAATTGTACCAATATATGGTGGCAAGTGACTCTTATAGGGTGCAAAGTGACTCTAATATGGTGAAGAGTGACTTACATGGTTGATTAGAGCCAAAATGTGGCCTAAAATTGACTCGTATAAATGTGGTACCAAGAGGTGGTTAAAGGATGTTAAATTGCATGTTGATGATGTTAAAAGGTCAATTGTACCAATATATGGTGGCAAGTGACTCTTATAGGGTGCAAAGTGACTCTAATATGGTGAAGAGTGACTTACATGGTTGATTAGAGCCAAAATGTGGCCTAAATTGACTCGTATAAATGTGGTACCAAGAGGTGGTTAAAGGATGTTAAATTGCATGTTGATGATGTTAAAAGGTCAATTGTACCAATATATGGTGGCAAGTGACTCTTATAGGGTGCAAAGTGACTCTAATATGGTGAAGAGTGACTTACATGGTTGATTAGAGCCAAAATGTGGCCTAAAATTGACTCGTATAAATGTGGTACCAAGAGGTGGTTAAAGGATGTTAAATTGCATGTTATGATGTTAAAAGGTCAATTGTACCAATATATGGTGGCAAGTGACTCTTATAGGGTGCAAAGTGACTCTAATATGGTGAAGAGTGATTTACATGGTTGATTAGAGCCAAAATGTGGCCAAAATTGACTCGTATAAATGTGGTACCAAGAGGTGGTTAAAGGATGTTAAATTGCATGTTGATGATGTTAAAAGGTCAATTGTACCAATATATGGTGGCAAGTGACTCTTATAGGGTGCAAAGTGACTCTAATATGGTGAAGAGTGACTTACATGGTTGATTAGAGCCAAAATGTGGCCCAAAATTGACTCGTATAAATGTGGTACCAAGAGGTGGTTAAAGGATGTTAAATTGCATGTTGATGATGTTAAAAGGTCAATTGTACCAATATATGGTGGCAAGTGACTCTTATAGGGTGCAAAGTGACTCTAATATGGTGAAGAGTGACTTACATGGTTGATTAGAGCCAAAATGTGGCCCTAAAATTGACTCGTATAAATGTGGTACCAAGAGGTGGTTAAAGGATGTAAATTGCATGTTGATGATGTTAAAAGGTCAATTGTACCAATATATGGTGGCAAGTGACTCTTATAGGGTGCAAAGTGACTCTAATATGGTGAAGAGTGACTTACATGGTTGATTAGAGCCAAAATGTGGCCTAAAATTGACTCGTATAAATGTGGTACCAAGAGGTGGTTAAAGGATGTTAAATTGCATGTTGATGATGTTAAAAGGTCAATTGTACCAATATATGGTGGCAAGTGACTCTTATAGGGTGCAAAGTGACTCTAATATGGTGAAGAGTGACTTACATGGTTGATTAGAGCCAAAATGTGGCCTAAAATTGACTCGTATAAATGTGGTACCAAGAGGTGGTTAAAGGATGTTAAATTGCATGTTGATGATGTTAAAAGGTCAATTGTACCAATATATGGTGGCAAGTGACTCTTATAGGGTGCAAAGTGACTCTAATATGGTGAAGAGTGACTTACATGGTTGATTAGAGCCAAAATGTGGCCTAAAATTGACTCGTATAAATGTGGTACCAAGAGGTGGTTAAAGGATGTTAAATTGCATGTTGATGATGTTAAAAGGTCAATTGTACCAATATATGGTGGCAAGTGACTCTTATAGGGTGCAAAGTGACTCTAATATGGTGAAGAGTGACTTACATGGTTGATTAGAGCCAAAATGTGGCCTAAAATTGACTCGTATAAATGTGGTACCAAGAGGTGGTTAAAGGATGTTAAATTGCATGTTGATGATGTTAAAAGGTCAATTGTACCAATATATGGTGGCAAGTGACTCTTATAGGGTGCAAAGTGACTCTAATATGGTGAAGAGTGACTTACATGGTTGATTAGAGCCAAAATGTGGCCTAAAATTGACTCGTATAAATGTGGTACCAAGAGGTGGTTAAAGGATGTTAAATTGCATGTTGATGATGTTAAAAGGTCAATTGTACCAATATATGGTGGCAAGTGACTCTTATAGGGTGCAAAGTGACTCTAATATGGTGAAGAGTGACTTACATGGTTGATTAGAGCCAAAATGTGGCCCAAAATTGACTCGTATAAATGTGGTACCAAGAGGTGGTTAAAGGATGTTAAATTGCATGTTGATGATGTTAAAAGGTCAATTGTACCAATATATGGTGGCAAGTGACTCTTATAGGGTGCAAAGTGACTCTAATATGGTGAAGAGTGACTTACATGGTTGATTAGAGCCAAAATGTGGCCCAAAATTGACTCGTATAAATGTGGTACCAAGAGGTGGTTAAAGGATGTTAAATTGCATGTTGATGATGTTAAAAGGTCAATTGTACCAATATATGGTGGCAAGTGACTCTTATAGGGTGCAAAGTGACTCTAATATGGTGAAGAGTGACTTACATGGTTGATTAGAGCCAAAATGTGGCCTAAAATTGACTCGTATAAATGTGGTACCAAGAGGTGGTTAAAGGATGTTAAATTGCATGTTGATGATGTTAAAAGGTCAATTGTACCAATATATGGTGGCAAGTGACTCTTATAGGGTGCAAAGTGACTCTAATATGGTGAAGAGTGACTTACATGGTTGATTAGAGCCAAAATGTGGCCTAAATTGACTCGTATAAATGTGGTACCAAGAGGTGGTTAAAGGATGTTAAATTGCATGTTGATGATGTTAAAAGGTCAATTGTACCAATATATGGTGGCAAGTGACTCTTATAGGGTGCAAAGTGACTCTAATATGGTGAAGAGTGACTTACATGGTTGATTAGAGCCAAAATGTGGCCTAAAATTGACTCGTATAAATGTGGTACCAAGAGGTGGTTAAAGGATGTTAAATTGCATGTTGATGATGTTAAAAGGTCAATTGTACCAATATATGGTGGCAAGTGACTCTTATAGGGTGCAAAGTGACTCTAATATGGTGAAGAGTGACTTACATGGTTGATTAGAGCCAAAATGTGGCCCTAAATTGACTCGTATAAATGTGGTACCAAGAGGTGGTTAAAGGATGTAAATTGCATGTATATGATGTTAAAAGGTCAATTGTACCAATATATGGTGGCAAGTGACTCTTATAGGGTGCAAAGTGACTCTAATATGGTGAAGAGTGACTTACATGGTTGATTAGAGCCAAAATGTGGCCTAAAATTGACTCGTATAAATGTGGTACCAAGAGGTGGTTAAAGGATGTTAAATTGCATGTTGATGATGTTAAAAGGTCAATTGTACCAATATATGGTGGCAAGTGACTCTTATAGGGTGCAAAGTGACTCTAATATGGTGAAGAGTGACTTACATGGTTGATTAGAGCCAAAATGTGGCCCAAAATTGACTCGTATAAATGTGGTACCAAGAGGTGGTTAAAGGATGTAAATTGCATGTTGATGATGTTAAAAGGTCAATTGTACCAATATATGGTGGCAAGTGACTCTTATAGGGTGCAAAGTGACTCTAATATGGTGAAGAGTGACTTACATGGTTGATTAGAGCCAAAATGTGGCCTAAAATTGACTCGTATAAATGTGGTACCAAGAGGTGGTTAAAGGATGTTAAATTGCATGTTGATGATGTTAAAAGGTCAATTGTACCAATATATGGTGGCAAGTGACTCTTATAGGGTGCAAAGTGACTCTAATATGGTGAAGAGTGACTTACATGGTTGATTAGAGCCAAAATGTGGCCTAAAATTGACTCGTATAAATGTGGTACCAAGAGGTGGTTAAAGGATGTTAAATTGCATGTTGATGATGTTAAAGGTCAATTGTACCAATATATGGTGGCAAGTGACTCTTATAGGGTGCAAAGTGACTCTAATATGGTGAAGAGTGACTTACATGGTTGATTAGAGCCAAAATGTGGCCCTAAAATTGACTCGTATAAATGTGGTACCAAGAGGTGGTTAAAGGATGTTAAATTGCATGTTGATGATGTTAAAAGGTCAATTGTACCAATATATGGTGGCAAGTGACTCTTATAGGGTGCAAAGTGACTCTAATATGGTGAAGAGTGACTTACATGGTTGATTAGAGCCAAAATGTGGCCTAAAATTGACTCGTATAAATGTGGTACCAAGAGGTGGTTAAAGGATGTTAAATTGCATGTTGATGATGTTAAAAGGTCAATTGTACCAATATATGGTGGCAAGTGACTCTTATAGGGTGCAAAGTGACTCTAATATGGTGAAGAGTGACTTACATGGTTGATTAGAGCCAAAATGTGGCCCAAAATTGACTCGTATAAATGTGGTACCAAGAGGTGGTTAAAGGATGTTAAATTGCATGTTGATGATGTTAAAAGGTCAATTGTACCAATATATGGTGGCAAGTGACTCTTATAGGGTGCAAAGTGACTCTAATATGGTGAAGAGTGACTTACATGGTTGATTAGAGCCAAAATGTGGCCCTAAAATTGACTCGTATAAATGTGGTACCAAGAGGTGGTTAAAGGATGTTAAATTGCATGTATATGATGTTAAAAGGTCAATTGTACCAATATATGGTGGCAAGTGACTCTTATAGGGTGCAAAGTGACTCTAATATGGTGAAGAGTGACTTACATGGTTGATTAGAGCCAAAATGTGGCCTAAAATTGACTCGTATAAATGTGGTACCAAGAGGTGGTTAAAGGATGTTAAATTGCATGTTGATGATGTTAAAAGGTCAATTGTACCAATATATGGTGGCAAGTGACTCTTATAGGGTGCAAAGTGACTCTAATATGGTGAAGAGTGACTTACATGGTTGATTAGAGCCAAAATGTGGCCTCAAATTGACTCGTATAAATGTGGTACCAAGAGGTGGTTAAAGGATGTAAATTGCATGTTGATGATGTTAAAAGGTCAATTGTACCAATATATGGTGGCAAGTGACTCTTATAGGGTGCAAAGTGACTCTAATATGGTGAAGAGTGACTTACATGGTTGATTAGAGCCAAAATGTGGCCTAAAATTGACTCGTATAAATGTGGTACCAAGAGGTGGTTAAAGGATGTTAAATTGCATGTTGATGATGTTAAAAGGTCAATTGTACCAATATATGGTGGCAAGTGACTCTTATAGGGTGCAAAGTGACTCTAATATGGTGAAGAGTGACTTACATGGTTGATTAGAGCCAAAATGTGGCCCTAAAATTGACTCGTATAAATGTGGTACCAAGAGGTGGTTAAAGGATGTTAAATTGCATGTTGATGATGTTAAAAGGTCAATTGTACCAATATATGGTGGCAAGTGACTCTTATAGGGTGCAAAGTGACTCTAATATGGTGAAGAGTGACTTACATGGTTGATTAGAGCCAAAATGTGGCCCAAAATTGACTCGTATAAATGTGGTACCAAGAGGTGGTTAAAGGATGTTAAATTGCATGTTGATGATGTTAAAAGGTCAATTGTACCAATATATGGTGGCAAGTGACTCTTATAGGGTGCAAAGTGACTCTAATATGGTGAAGAGTGACTTACATGGTTGATTAGAGCCAAAATGTGGCCTAAAATTGACTCGTATAAATGTGGTACCAAGAGGTGGTTAAAGGATGTTAAATTGCATGTTGATGATGTTAAAAGGTCAATTGTACCAATATATGGTGGCAAGTGACTCTTATAGGGTGCAAAGAGACTCTAATATGGTGAAGAGTGATTTTACATGGTTGAATAGAGCCAAAATGTGGCCCAAAATTGACTCGTATAAATGTGGTACCAAGAGGTGGTTAAAGGATGTTAAATTGCATGTTGATGATGTTAAAAGGTCAATTGTACCAATATATGGTGGCAAGTGACTCTTATAGGGTGCAAAGTGACTCTAATATGGTGAAGAGTGACTTACATGGTTGATTAGAGCCAAAATGTGGCCCTAAAATTGACTCGTATAAATGTGGTACCAAGAGGTGGTTAAAGGATGTTAAATTGCATGTTGATGATGTTAAAAGGTCAATTGTACCAATATATGGTGGCAAGTGACTCTTATAGGGTGCAAAGTGACTCTAATATGGTGAAGAGTGACTTACATGGTTGATTAGAGCCAAAATGTGGCCTAAAATTGACTCGTATAAATGTGGTACCAAGAGGTGGTTAAAGGATGTTAAATTGCATGTTGATGATGTTAAAAGGTCAATTGTACCAATATATGGTGGCAAGTGACTCTTATAGGGTGCAAAGTGACTCTAATATGGTGAAGAGTGACTTACATGGTTGATTAGAGCCAAAATGTGGCCCTAAAATTGACTCGTATAAATGTGGTACCAAGAGGTGGTTAAAGGATGTTAAATTGCATGTTGATGATGTTAAAGGTCAATTGTACCAATATATGGTGGCAAGTGACTCTTATAGGGTGCAAAGTGACTCTAATATGGTGAAGAGTGACTTACATGGTTGATTAGAGCCAAAATGTGGCCCAAAATTGACTCGTATAAATGTGGTACCAAGAGGTGGTTAAAGGATGTTAAATTGCATGTTGATGATGTTAAAAGGTCAATTGTACCAATATATGGTGGCAAGTGACTCTTATAGGGTGCAAAGTGACTCTAATATGGTGAAGAGTGACTTACATGGTTGATTAGAGCCAAAATGTGGCCCTAAAATTGACTCGTATAAATGTGGTACCAAGAGGTGGTTAAAGGATGTTAAATTGCATGTTGATGATGTTAAAAGGTCAATTGTACCAATATATGGTGGCAAGTGACTCTTATAGGGTGCAAAGTGACTCTAATATGGTGAAGAGTGACTTACATGGTTGATTAGAGCCAAAATGTGGCCTAAAATTGACTCGTATAAATGTGGTACCAAGAGGTGGTTAAAGGATGTTAAATTGCATGTTGATGATGTTAAAAGGTCAATTGTACCAATATATGGTGGCAAGTGACTCTTATAGGGTGCAAAGTGACTCTAATATGGTGAAGAGTGACTTACATGGTTGATTAGAGCCAAAATGTGGCCTAAAATTGACTCGTATAAATGTGGTACCAAGAGGTGGTTAAAGGATGTTAAATTGCATGTTGATGATGTTAAAAGGTCAATTGTACCTATATATGGTGGCAAGTGACTCTTATAGGGTGCAAAGTGACTCTAATATGGTGAAGAGTGACTTACATGGTTGATTAGAGCCAAAATGTGGTCCAAAATTGACTCGTATAAATGTGGTACCAAGAGGTGGGTAAAGGATGTTAAATTGCATGTTGATGATGTTAAAAGTTCAATTGTACCAATATATGGTGGCAAGTGACTCTTATAGGGTGCAAAGTGACTCTAATATGGTGAAGAGTGACTTACATGGTTGATTAGAGCCAAAATGTGGCCCTAAAATTGACTCGTATAAATGTGGTACCAAGAGGTGGTTAAAGGATGATAAATTGCATGTTGATGATGTTAAAAGGTCAATTGTACCAATATATGGTGGCAAGTGACTCTTATAGGGTGCAAAGTGACTCTAATATGGTGAAGAGTGACTTACATGGTTGATTAGAGCCAAAATGTGGCCCAAAATTGACTCGTATAAATGTGGTACCAAGAGGTGGTTAAAGGATGTTAAATTGCATGTTGATGATGTTAAAAGGTCAATTGTACCAATATATGGTGGCAAGTGACTCTTATAGGGTGCAAAGTGACTCTAATATGGTGAAGAGTGACTTACATGGTTGATTAGAGCCAAAATGTGGCCTAAAATTGACTCGTATAAATGTGGTACCAAGAGGTGGTTAAAGGATGTTAAATTGCATGTTGATGATGTTAAAAGGTCAATTGTACCAATATATGGTGGCAAGTGACTCTTATAGGGTGCAAAGTGACTCTAATATGGTGAAGAGTGACTTACATGGTTGATTAGAGCCAAAATGTGGCCAAAATTGACTCGTATAAATGTGGTACCAAGAGGTGGTTAAAGGATGTTAAATTGCATGTTGATGATGTTAAAAGGTCAATTGTACCAATATATGGTGGCAAGTGACTCTTATAGGGTGCAAAGTGACTCTAATATGGTGAAGAGTGACTTACATGGTTGATTAGAGCCAAAATGTGGCCTAAAATTGACTCGTATAAATGTGGTACCAAGAGGTGGTTAAAGGATGTTAAATTGCATGTTGATGATGTTAAAAGGTCAATTGTACCAATATATGGTGGCAAGTGACTCTTATAGGGTGCAAAGTGACTCTAATATGGTGAAGAGTGACTTACATGGTTGATTAGAGCCAAAATGTGGCCTAAAATTGACTCGTATAAATGTGGTACCAAGAGGTGGTTAAAGGATGTTAAATTGCATGTTGATGATGTTAAAAGGTCAATTGTACCAATATATGGTGGCAAGTGACTCTTATAGGGTGCAAAGTGACTCTAATATGGTGAAGAGTGACTTACATGGTTGATTAGAGCCAAAATGTGGCCAAAATTGACTCGTATAAATGTGGTACCAAGAGGTGGTTAAAGGATGTAAATTGCATGTTGATGATGTTAAAAGGTCAATTGTACCAATATATGGTGGCAAGTGACTCTTATAGGGTGCAAAGTGACTCTAATATGGTGAAGAGTGACTTACATGGTTGATTAGAGCCAAAATGTGGCCTAAAATTGACTCGTATAAATGTGGTACCAAGAGGTGGTTAAAGGATGTTAAATTGCATGTTGATGATGTTAAAAGGTCAATTGTACCAATATATGGTGGCAAGTGACTCTTATAGGGTGCAAAGTGACTCTAATATGGTGAAGAGTGACTTACATGGTTGATTAGAGCCAAAATGTGGCCTAAAATTGACTCGTATAAATGTGGTACCAAGAGGTGGTTAAAGGATGTTAAATTGCATGTTGATGATGTTAAAAGGTCAATTGTACCAATATATGGTGGCAAGTGACTCTTATAGGGTGCAAAGTGACTCTAATATGGTGAAGAGTGACTTACATGGTTGATTAGAGCCAAAATGTGGCCTAAAATTGACTCGTATAAATGTGGTACCAAGAGGTGGTTAAAGGATGTTAAATTGCATGTTGATGATGTTAAAAGGTCAATTGTACCAATATATGGTGGCAAGTGACTCTTATAGGGTGCAAAGTGACTCTAATATGGTGAAGAGTGACTTACATGGTTGATTAGAGCCAAAATGTGGCCTAAAATTGACTCGTATAAATGTGGTACCAAGAGGTGGTTAAAGGATGTTAAATTGCATGTATATGATGTTAAAAGGTCAATTGTACCAATATATGGTGGCAAGTGACTCTTATAGGGTGCAAAGTGACTCTAATATGGTGAAGAGTGACTTACATGGTTGATTAGAGCCAAAATGTGGCCCTAAAATTGACTCGTATAAATGTGGTACCAAGAGGTGGTTAAAGGATGTTAAATTGCATGTTGATGATGTTAAAAGGTCAATTGTACCAATATATGGTGGCAAGTGACTCTTATAGGGTGCAAAGTGACTCTAATATGGTGAAGAGTGACTTACATGGTTGATTAGAGCCAAAATGTGGCCTAAAATTGACTCGTATAAATGTGGTACCAAGAGGTGGTTAAAGGATGTTAAATTGCATGTTGATGATGTTAAAAGGTCAATTGTACCAATATATGGTGGCAAGTGACTTTTATAGGGTGCAAAGTGACTCTAATATGGTGAAGAGTGACTTAGTTTGTTGATTAGAGCCAAATGTGGCCTAAAATTGACTCGTATAAAAGTGGTACCAAGAGGTAATTAAAGGATGTTAAATTGCATGTTGATGATGTTAAAAGGTCAATTGTACCAATATATGGTGGCAAGTGACTCTTATAGGGTGCAAAGTGACTCAAATATGGTGAAGAGTGACTTACATGGTTGATTAGAGCCAAAATGTGGCCTAAAATTGACTCGTATAAATGTGGTACCAAGAGGTGGTTAAAGGATGTTAAATTGCATGTTGATGATGTTAAAGGTCAATTGTACCAATATATGGTGGCAAGTTACTCTTATAGGGTGCAAAGTGACTCTAATATGGTGAAGAGTGATTACATGGTTGATTAGAGCCAAAATGTGGCCCAAAATTGACTCGTATAAATGTGGTACCAAGAGGTGGTTAAAGGATGTAAATTGCATGTTGATGATGTTAAAAGGTCAATTGTACCAATATATGGTGGCAAGTGACTCTTATAGGGTGCAAAGTGACTCTAATATGGTGAAGAGTGACTTACATGGTTGATTAGAGCCAAAATGTGGCCTAAAATTGACTCGTATAAATGTGGTACCAAGAGGTGGTTAAAGGATGTTAAATTGCATGTTGATGATGTTAAAAGGTCAATTGTACCAATATATGGTGGCAAGTGACTCTTATAGGGTGCAAAGTGACTCTAATATGGTGAAGAGTGACTTTACATGGTTGATTAGAGCCAAAATGTGGCCCAAAATTGACTCGTATAAATGTGGTACCAAGAGGTGGTTAAAGGATGTAAATTGCATGTATATGATGTTAAAAGGTCAATTGTACCAATATATGGTGGCAAGTGACTCTTATAGGGTGCAAAGTGACTCTAATATGGTGAAGAGTGACTTACATGGTTGATTAGAGCCAAAATGTGGCCCTAAAATTGACTCGTATAAATGTGGTACCAAGAGGTGGTTAAAGGATGTTAAATTGCATGTTGATGATGTTAAAAGGTCAATTGTACCAATATATGGTGGCAAGTGACTCTTATAGGGTGCAAAGTGACTCTAATATGGTGAAGAGTGACTTACATGGTTGATTAGAGCCAAAATGTGGCCCTAAAATTGACTCGTATAAATGTGGTACCAAGAGGTGGTTAAAGGATGTTAAATTGCATGTTGATGATGTTAAAAGGTCAATTGTACCAATATATGGTGGCAAGTGACTCTTATAGGGTGCAAAGTGACTCTAATATGGTGAAGAGTGACTTACATGGTTGATTAGAGCCAAAATGTGGCCCAAAATTGACTCGTATAAATGTGGTACCAAGAGGTGGTTAAAGGATGTTAAATTGCATGTTGATGATGTTAAAAGGTCAATTGTACCAATATATGGTGGCAAGTGACTCTTATAGGGTGCAAAGTGACTCTAATATGGTGAAGAGTGACTTACATGGTTGATTAGAGCCAAAATGTGGCCTAAAATTGACTCGTATAAATGTGGTACCAAGAGGTGGTTAAAGGATGTTAAATTGCATGTTGATGATGTTAAAAGGTCAATTGTACCAATATATGGTGGCAAGTGACTCTTATAGGGTGCAAAGTGACTCTAATATGGTGAAGAGTGACTTTACATGGTTGATTAGAGCCAAAATGTGGCCAAAATTGACTCGTATAAATGTGGTACCAAGAGGTGGTTAAAGGAATGTAAATTGCATGTATATGATGTTAAAAGGTCAATTGTACCAATATATGGTGGCAAGTGACTCTTATAGGGTGCAAAGTGACTCTAATATGGTGAAGAGTGACTTACATGGTTGATTAGAGCCAAAATGTGGCCTAAAATTGACTCGTATAAATGTGGTACCAAGAGGTGGTTAAAGGATGTTAAATTGCATGTTGATGATGTTAAAAGGTCAATTGTACCAATATATGGTGGCAAGTTACTCTTATAGGGTGCAAAGTGACTCTAATATGGTGAAGAGTGACTTACATGGTTGATTAGAGCCAAAATGTGGCCTAAAATTGACTCGTATAAATGTGGTACCAAGAGGTGGTTAAAGGATGTTAAATTGCATGTTGATGATGTTAAAAGTCCAATTGTACCAATATATGGTGGCAAGTGACTCTTATAGGGTGCAAAGTGACTCTAATATGGTGAAGAGTGACTTTACATGGTTGATTAGAGCCAAAATGTGGCCCAAAATTGACTCGTATAAATGTTGGTACCAAGAGGTGGTTAAAGGATGTTAAATTGCATGTGATGATGTTAAAAGGTCAATTGTACCAATATATGGTGGCAAGTGACTCTTATAGGGTGCAAAGTGACTCTAATATGGTGAAGAGTGACTTACATGGTTGATTAGAGCCAAAATGTGGCCTAAAATTGACTCGTATAAATGTAGTACCAAGAGGTGGTTAAAGGATGTTAAATTGCATGTTGATGATGTTAAAGGTCAATTGTACCAATATATGGTGGCAAGTGACTCTTATAGGGTGCAAAGTGACTCTAATATGGTGAAGAGTGACTTTACATGGTTGATTAGAGCCAAATGTGGCCCAAAATTGACTCGTATAAATGTGGTACCAAGAGGTGGTTAAAGGAAGTAAATTGCATGTATATGATGTTAAAAGGTCAATTGTACCAATATATGGTGGCAAGTGACTCTTATAGGGTGCAAAGTGACTCTAATATGGTGAAGAGTGATTACATGGTTGATTAGAGCCAAAATGTGGCCCTAAAATTGACTCGTATAAATGTGGTACCAAGAGGTGGTTAAAGGATGTTAATTGCATGTTGATGATGTAAAAGGTCAATTGTACCAATATATGGTGGCAAGTTACTCTTATAGGGTGCAAAGTGACTCTAATATGGTGAAGAGTGACTTTACATGGTTGATTAGAGCCAAAATGTGGCCCTAAAATTGACTCGTATAAATGTGGTACCAAGAGGTGGTTAAAGGATGTAAATTGCATGTATGATGATGTTAAAAGGTCAATTGTACCAATATATGGTGGCAAGTGACTCTTATAGGGTGCAAAGTGACTCTAATATGGTGAAGAGTGACTTACATGGTTGATTAGAGCCAAAATGTGGCCCTAAAATTGACTCGTATAAATGTGGTACCAAGAGGTGGTTAAAGGATGTTAAATTGCATGTTGATGATGTTTAAAAGGTCAATTGTACCAATATATGGTGGCAAGTGACTCTTATAGGGTGCAAAGTGACTCTAATATGGTGAAGAGTGACTTACATGGTTGATTAGAGCCAAAATGTGGCCTAAAATTGACTGTATAAATGTGGTACCAAGAGGTGGTTAAAGGATGTTAAATTGCATGTTGATGATGTTAAAAGGTCAATTGTACCAATATATGGTGGCAAGTTACTCTTATAGGGTGCAAAGTGACTCTAATATGGTGAAGAGTGATTTACATGGTTGATTAGAGCCAAAATGTGGCCTAAAATTGACTCGTATAAATGTGGTACCAAGAGGTGGTTAAAGGATGTTAAATTGCATGTTGATGATGTTAAAAGGTCAATTGTACCAATATATGGTGGCAAGTGACTCTTATAGGGTGCAAAGTGACTCAAATATGGTGAAGAGTGATTTACATGGTTGATTAGAGCCAAAATGTGGCCTAAAATTGACTCGTATAAATGTGGTACCAAGAGGTGGTTAAAGGATGTTAAATTGCATGTTGATGATGTTAAAAGGTCAATTGTACCAATATATGGTGGCCAAGTGACTCTTATAGGGTGCAAAGTGACTCTAATATGGTGAAGAGTGACTTACATGGTTGATTAGAGCCAAAATGTGGCCCTAAATTGACTCGTATAAATGTGGTACCAAGAGGTGGTTAAAGGATGTTAAATGGCATGTGATGATGTTAAAAGGTCAATTGTACCAATATATGGTGGCAAGTACTCTTATAGGGTGCAAGTGACTCTAATATGGTGAAGAGTGACTTACATGGTTGATTAGAGCCAAAATGTGGCCCAAAATTGACTCGTATAAAATGGTACCAAGAGGTGGTTAAAGGATGTTAAATTGCATGTTATGATGTTAAAAGGTCAATGTACCAATATATGGTGGCAAGTGACTCTTATAGGGTGCAAAGTGACTCTAATATGGTGAAGAGTGATTACATGGTTGATTAGAGCCAAAATGTGGCCTCCAAATTGACTCGTATAAATGTGGTACCAAGAGGTGGTTAAAGGATGTAAATGCATGTTGATGATGTAAAAGGTCAATTTACCCAATATATGGTGGCAAGTTACTCTTATAGGGTGCAAGTGACTCTAATATGGTGAAGAGTGACTTAATGGTTGATTAGCGCCATAAATGTGGCCCAACATTAACTCGTTATAATATTGGTTACCAAGAGGTGGTTAAAGGAACCGGTAAACTTGCATGTATACTGATTTTAAAAGGTGAATTGTACACACAATATATGGTGGCAAGTGACTCTTATAGGGTGCACAGTGACTCTAATATGTGAAGAGTGCCTTTACTGGTGATAGGAGCCACAATGTGGCCCCAAAATTGACTCGTCTAATGTGGCTACCAAGCGGTGGTTAAAGGACGTTAAATTGCATGTTATGATATTAAAACGGTCAATTGTACCATCTATGGTGCAAGTTACTCTTATAGGGTGCCCCGTGCCTCTAATTATGGTGCAGAGTGACTTACCTTCGTTGATAGAGCCCAACTGTTGCCCCTAATTGACTCGTCTCCGATGTGGTCCCCCGAAGGTGGTTAAAGGATGTTAAATTGCATGTTGATGATGTTAAAAGGTCAATTGTACCAATATATGGTGGCAAGTTACTCTTATAGGGTGCAAAGTGACTCTAATATGGTGAAGAGTGACTTACATGGTTGATTAGAGCCAAAATGTGGCCTAAAATTGACTCGTATAAATGTGGTACCAAGATGGTTAAAGGATGTAAATTGCATGTTATGATGTTAAAAGGTCAATTGTACCAATATAGGTGGCAAGTGACTCTTATAGGGTGCAAAGTGACTCTAATATGGTGAAGAGTGACTTACATTGGTTTGATT
>NW_027420399.1:0-41296 GCF_009905375.1 Apium graveolens
CCAAAAATTAAATTCTTAATTAATAATATTAAGAACCTTTTCTTAATTAATTTATAATCAATTAAATCTCATTTAATCAATTATTAAATTTGCCAATTAATTATTTATTTCATAAATAAATAATTATAGCCATTATTAATTAATTCCTCCACCATTAAATCATTCTCTTTTATGGTGTGACCCTGTAGGTTCAATATTAAGCCGGTAGTAGAAATAAATAATAATAAAACTATTTTATCATTATTTATATAAATTCTCTAATTATTAAATATGATTAATTAATTAATCATATTTATTCTACATCGTGAGAGATACTTCTCAGCATACGACTATCCGGATAATACGAATTCACTGCTTAGAATACCAAGAACCTATTCAGTGAGTAGTTACCGTACAATTAATTCCTTCTACCCTGCAATGTCACGATTAAATACAAGGCATGGAACTTGTGTCAAGCCTATCTTATTTAATACTTGTTTTCCCATTCACTATGCTTAGTTTTATTTAATGTAAATTAGAAACTCCTTTCTAATTTCATTCACTCTGGCCAGAGATTCCTGAACTAATATAAGTGGATCAGCATTGAACATTCTCTTCCTACACTGGAAGGGGTAGATCCTTTATTGATCATACACTATCTTCGTGTACAAATTCCTATACCCAGTAGAGCCCTTATAATTGTCCCTTGAGACTAAGAACTAAACCAAAGCATAGTTCAGTGTACACAAGATGACTATGATGATCTCAAGTCTAAGGATACTTGTACAACTGTCACTATGTGAACAACTGATGACACGTGAGTGAACTCCATCAGTTGTTCAGCTGTGTGAGTCATGTTCAGTGAACTTATTCTATAATAAGCACTACTAGCTATAGTGTCACCACACAAATGTCTATGAGAACAGACATCCTTCATAATGAAGCAAGCATAGTATGCACCGATCTTTGCGGATTATTAATTACCAGTTAGTAATCCTACGACCAGGAACTATTTAAGTTTAAGTTATCATCTTTTAGGTCTCATTATTATGATCTCATCACAATCCATAAAAACTTTACTCTAAACTGTGGTATAAAAACAAAACAAGTCTTTTATTAATATCAATGAAATCAAAACAGATTACATAAAAGTTATTCCTAAATCCTCATACATGATTGGACTTAGGACATATCTCTTTCAATCTCCCACTTGTACTAAAGCCAATCACTCTGGTATCTAATACCCATCTTGTCTTTATGACGATCAAAGTGACTCTGAGAAAGTGGCTTTGTGAGTGGGTCTGCTACGTTGTTATGTGTGTCAACTCTCTCGACGTTGACATCTCCTCTTTCAACAATCTGAATTGCACCACCATTCAGAGTAAACACGTACCCTGACATGGATTTGCTATCACTTTCTGATTGAAAACTAGAGTCAGTATAACCCTCTATTTTCAACTCAGATTCACCACCAAAAACAAGAAAAATGTCCTGAGTCCTTCGCAAGTACTTAAGGATGTTTTTCACTGCTTTCCAGTGGTCTTCACCTGGATTGGACTGATATCTGCTCGTCACACTAATTGAATAAGCAACATCAGGCCTTGTACACAACATCGCGTACATGATAGATCCTATTGCTGAAGCATAAGGAATCTTACTCATACGCTCTCTTTCCTCAGGTGTCTTAGGAGACATTTTTTCGGAAAGGGACACTCCATGGCTCATCGGTATGAGACCTCTTTTGGAGTTTTCCATGCTAAACCTTTTAAGCACTTTCTGGATGTATGTACCCTGGGTAAGACCTATCATTCTTCTAGATCTATCTCTATAGATCTTCATACCGAGAATGTAGGATGCTTCTCCCAAGTCCTTCATGGTGAAGTTCTTTGATAGCCATACTTTGACTGATTGTAGCATCGGTATATCATTTCCTATAAGTATGTCATCCACATACAATACAAGAAATGTTACCGCGCTCCCACTAACCTTCTTGTAGACACATGGTTCATCTATTTTTGATAAAACCAAACTCTTTGATTGTCTCATCAAAACGGATGTTCCATCTACGAGAAGCTTGCCTTAAACCATATATGGTTCGCAGCAGCTTACACACTAGGTGTTCATTTCCCTTGGAAAGAAAACCCTCTGCTGTGTCATATACACTTCCTCCTCAAGTTCCCCATTGAGGAAGGCCGTTTTCACGTCCATTTGCCAGATCTCATAGTCGTAGTAAGCAGCAATCGCAAGCAAAATCCGAATTGATTTTAACAGGGCTACAGGCGAAAAAGTTTCATCAAAGTCAATCCCTTGCCTTTGTTTGAATCCTTTTGCCACGAGCCTGGCCTTATAGGTCTCCACCTGGCCATCTGCTCCAATCTTTCTTTTGTATACCCACTTGCACCCAATAGGCTTAACACCTTCAGGCGCCTCAACCAGAGTCCATACTTGGTTGGTATACATAGATTCCATTTCGGATTTCATGGCACTATGCCATTTCTCTGAGTCAACACTACTCATAGCCTCATTATAGGTCACAGGGTTGTCATCATCAATGATTGACAACTCATTGTCATTCTCAATGACAAGGCCATAATACCTCTCAGGTTGGCGAGACACTCTCCCTGTCCTACGAATGGGCTGTTCCACAGAAGGTTGTTCAGTCTGAACAGGTGTTTCCACTTGATCCGTAGTAGTTTGTGCTTCTTGAACTTCATCAAGTTCAATTTTGCTCCCACTGTTTCCTTCAAGGATAAACTCCTTTTCCAAGAAGGTAGCATGTCTGGAGACAAACACCCGATGATCGGTGTAAAAGTAATACCCCAAAGTCTCTTTAGGATATCCCACAAAATTACATTTTACGGATCGAGATTCCAGCTTATCTGGGTCAACTTTCTTGACATAAGCTGGACATCCCCAAATCTTAACGTGTTTAAGACTCGGTTTCCTTTCTTTCCATATCTCATATGGTGTTTGAGGAACATTTGGAAGGCACCTTATTCAGTAAATATGCTGAGGTTTCCAATGCATAACCCCATAGGAATACTGGAAGATTCGCATAGCTCATCATGGACCGAACCATGTCTAACAAAGTTCGATTTCTCCTTTCAGATACCCCATTTAACTGTGGAGTATATGGAGGAGTCCACTGGGAGACTATACCATTTTCTTTGAGATAATCTAGAAACTCTCCATTCAAGTATTCACCACCTCGATCTGATCGAAGAGTTATAATACTGTGTTTGGTTTGTTTCTCCACTTCATGTTTATATTCTTTGAACTTTTCAAAGGCTTCAGACTTGTGTTTCATCAAATACACATATCCGAATCTAGATCTATCATCTATGAAAGTAATGAAGTACGAAAATCCACCCATGGCTTGCGTAGACATTGGTCCACATACATCTGTGTGTACCAATCCTAGCAAATCTGCAGCCCTCTCTCCATGTCCACTAAATGGAGATTTGGTCATTTTACCCAATAGACAAGACTCGCATGTAGGATATGATTCAAAATCAAAGGGGTCAAGTAACCCTTCCTTATGCAATGTCCGCAGTCTATTTTCACTAATATGACCTAGCCTACAGTGCCATAAATAGGTCAGATTTTCATCATCTCGTTTTCTTTTATTAGTTTGTTCAATCTGAAGTAAATCATGCTCTACGTCACATACATACAGACCATTATTTAAAATGCCACGTCCAAAAAGAACATTATCTCTAAGGATAGAACATTCATTATTCTTAATAATAAATGAAAAACCATCCACATCCAACATAGGAATAGAAACAATATTCCTCACAATAGAGGGAACGTAATAACAATTATTCAAAATAATAGTCTTGCCCGTAGGCATATGTAAACTAAATGATCCTACAGATATGGCCGCAACCCTTGCTCCATTGCCCATACGTAGAATCACCTCATCTTTTTCAAGAGTCCTACTTCCCTTTAGTCCTTGCAACGAATTGCAAATATGAGAACCACAGGCGGTATCTAATACCCAAGTAGAAATTTGACCTAGTGACATATTAACTTCGATCATGAACATGCCTGAATCAGAAGCGGTAGTCTTACTACCCTTCTTCTTCTTCAATTCTGCAAGGTAAACCTTGCAGTTCCTCTTCCAGTGCCCCAACTTGTTACAGTGAAAACAAACAGCTAAATTAGGACCAGTCAACTTGTGAGCATCTAGTATGCTCCGGAGTGATAGTGCAGAAGACATGACGAATATAGTAAATCTGTAAATGATAAACACATAACAACACTTAGCAAATATTCAATTTCATTTCAAAACACTATATGAATCGGGTCTTTATTCATAAGTGTCTCCCACTAGTTTATCTAATTTTTTCAACCCCTAAGTGAAAATTAAGCATTCATAATGCTAGTGGGAATAGGGATCCTACATTCCATCACACAACCTCGGCTGTGGCACGAAACGTCATGTGATGTTCAATAGGCAGACAACTCTTGTCAATTACATCTTATGTTATTCCCTAATATAAGTTTAGCCTCTTGAATAATTGAGTCACGGCTGTGGCACGACAAACTCAATATTCTAAGTCAAGTCTAACCCAACATTTCGTACAATTGAATCAGTCTCCAACGGCCCAGCTGTAGCACGTACCGACCTTTAGATTCTAATTCAATGTACACATCTCTATGTAATAGACAAGTATTTCTTATTTCGAAATCAAAGCCCTCGGCTGTAGCACGAAACGACAATGATTTAAAAATAAGAACCACTTTCTACCATGTTGGAAGGCTATGACCGACACAAGCCCGTTGTGTCATTGGCCAATTACTACTTGATATTATTTAATTTTAGAGGGATTATATTACGTTACAATCATAATCATATTATAAAGAGATTCTTCCTTTTAAATTAAATATTTCAAATCAATAATCGATAATCAGATGATTCCCAGATCGGGTGGAGCATTGTCAAGAGGCGTCACTTAATAACCCTTTCTTACAGATAGAAATCTGTTGTTGACAGAATCATCCTTTCTCTCAATATTGAAAATTCATATTCAATTACGTGTTTCATAAACACAAGAATCTCATGATCGTATTCATAATATTTATTGTTAAGGCAAGAAACGATTCCTATTCTAGATTTTCTAGAGCACGCCTTATATTGATTTAAGTTCACCTAAATCTATCATCGCATGGTAAACATAGGCATATATCTCATATATAAATTAAATAAACAAGTAAATGTAAAGTGCAATAAAGTAAATGTTTGGTTATGGCCCCATCCTATGTGATCTTTATCAAGCTCATGATAAAGATCAAGGTCAATCTAATATGGTGATGGAAATAAATACAACTACTTATTATAAGTCTTCTTCTTTGTTTAGACTTCTTGTATGCCTCGTCTTCTTCTTTGTATCACCTCCATTGGATAGCCTTCTTGAGTCTTCAATTACATTACATGATTGAAAGTAAAACTAATCTAATGAACTTACAAGAATAACTCGAGTTACATTCGAGATTTATGATTACAAAGATTGACGACATGCAAGTCGTATTTAAAACCAAAACCAAAACCATTACACTAAGGTCGAAAGGCCATAACCATCCACCATGCTCATACAACACATAAAAGCATGTTAAAACACATAATCTGATCTTAACATATCATATTATCCATGATCTAATCATAAAAAGAAAATATGACAAAAATCAGAAAAATCAGAATCAAATCAGAAAAACAAGAATCACTGTTTACGGGCAGTAAAACGTCAAACGCCTTACAGACGAGTCGTTGATAGCTTTAGCTATCAGTTTTGTTCAGACGCTCGTTTACCTATGGAATAGGGTATTCGTTTGCGTAAATCGGACACCAGACCCAGATTTCAGCAAATCTGCAGCAGTCAATCTAATATGATTCTCATAATTAGAACAAACATAAATCATGTATATATCAGTATATATACAGATTACATAATCATCTTATGATTATACAACTCACATGAATATCATATATTCAAAACCATACATATATAAGCATATTATATCAACATCAAATCATGGCGAATCACGTACATGCTCATATATCGAAAACAGTTAAACACATAAAAATTAAAAACTTTTCGCAAGTAGCTCTGATGCCATTGAAGGGTTTTTAGCACATAAACGCAGCGAAAACTTAAATTTAATCTTAGAAATTCCCCTCGAGTTAATGGATCTTTGATTTGAGAAAGGGAAAATTTCTGTAAGTGATCTATTCTGACTTCTAGCTTCTTTTGATGACCCGATGGATGGTGAATCTTGAGTACCGACAGATGAAGCTGGTTGTCTCCCGACAGATAAGGCAGATTGTCTCCCGAAGAATGAAGCATTTTGCAACTCGACAGATGTTGAATTTTGTGCTTCATTGGTAGGAGATTTTTCTGCAATATCCTTTAATACTGTTTCTTGATCACTTTTATCATCACTGTCATCACTAACCATCTCCATATTGTCAAATTTGAGGTTCTCATGGTAATCTCCATCTTGCAGTCCTTCAATCTTTTTATCATCAAACACAACATGTATTGATTCCACAACAATATTGGTTCTTAGATTGTAGACTCTATATGCTTTACCAACAGCATATCCAACAAAAATTCCTTCATGTGCTTTAGCATAAAACTTCACATTCAGATCAGTTTGATTTCTCAAGATATAGCATTTGCAGCCAAAGACATGAAGAAAATTTAGAGTTGGCTTCTTGTTCTTGAACAATTGATAGGGAGTCATGCATTTTGCTTGATTAACCAGAAAAATATTCTGAGTGTAGCATGCAGTATTTAAAGCTTCAGCCCAGAAATATGTTGGTAACTTAGATTCTTCAAGCAATTTCCTTGCAGCTTCAATAAGTGACCTGTTCTTCCTTTCTACTACTCCATTTTGTTGTGGAGTTCTTGCTGCTGGAAACTCATGCAAAATCCCATTTTCTTCACAAATTACTCTCATGACAGAATTCTTGAACTCAGTTCCATTGTCACTCCTGATTATTCTAACTTTGAAATCAGGATGATTATTGACTTGCCTTATGTGATTGATGATGATTTCACTAGCCTCATCTTTAGACTTTAGGAAATATGTCCAAGAGAACTTTGAGAAATCATCTACAATTACTAGGCAAAATCTGAAGGGTTTTTAGCACATAAACGCAGCGAAAACGTAAATTTAATCTTAAAAAAAAACCAAAACCCTCCGCAGGATCCATGCGAAAAAATAATATTTAATTCGTAGTTCAGTGTGTTTACCTTAAGAAGCTTTACATTAATGGAAAGATGGAGGTCTTTAATAGCGATCCAAGAACGATGAACGGAGATCCTTAGCAGCTGCTCCACAGATGTGAAGCACTCCACCGGTATCTACCAAGAAAACGATGTAATGAAGGAGGAGAAGATGGAGAGAGAGAATTAGGGTTTTGTAAATCTTTTTGGTTGAGGCAAAAATAGGGTTTATAATAGTATATTTATAAACAAAATTTTCAGCTGAAAATTTTCCCATAAAATATTATTATTATTAACCCTTTATTATTCTCACTAATAATTAAAACACCTTTTAATTCTTAATCATTTTTCTAAACTCTTTAGAAATAATTCTCTCACTTGATTTAATTTCCAAAAATTAAATTCTTAATTAATAATATTAAGAACCTTTTCTTAATTAATTTATAATCAATTAAATCTCATTTAATCAATTATTAAATTTGCCAATTAATTATTTATTTCATAAATAAATAATTATCAGCCATTATTAATTAATTCATCCACCATTAAATCATTCTCTTTTATGGTGTGACCCTGTAGGTTCAATATTAAGCAGGTAGTAGAAATAAATAATAATAAAACTATTTTATCATTATTATATAAATTCTCTAATTTATTAAATATGATTAATTAATTAATCATATTTATTCTACATCGTGAGGGATACTTCTCAGCATATCGCGACTATCCGGATAATACGAATTCACTGCTTAGAATACCAAGAACCTATTCAGTGAGTAGTTACCGTATAACTAATTCCTTCTACCCTGCAATGTCACGATTAAATACAAGGCATGGAACTTGTGTCAAGCCTATTTAATCACTTGCTTTCCCATTCACCATGCTTAGTTTTATTTAATGTAAATTAGAAACTCCTTTCTAATTTCATTCACTCTGGCCAGAGATTCCTGAACTAACATAAGTGGATCAGCATTGAAAATTCTCTTCCTACACTGGAAGGGGTAGATCCTTTATTGATCATACACTATCTTCGTGTACAAATTCCTATACCCAGTAGAGCCCTTATAATTGTCCCTTGTGACTAGGAACTAAACCAAAGCATAGTTCAGTGTACACGAGATGACTATGATGATCTCAAGTCTAAGGATACTTGTACAACTATCACTATGTGAATAACTGCTGACACGTGAGTGAACTCCATCAGTTGTTCAGCTGTGTGAGTCATGTTCAGTGAACTTATTCTATAATAAGCACCTACATACTAGCTATAGTGTCACCACACAAATGTCTATGAGAACAGACATCCTTCATAATGAAGCAAGCATAGTATGTACCGATCTTTACGGATTATTAATTACCAGTTAGTAATCCTACGACCAGGAACTATTTAAGTTTAGAGTTAGCATCTTTTAGGTCTCATTATTATGATCTCATCACAATCCATAAAAAGATTTACTCTAAACTGTGGTATATCTTATTTAAACATTTAAATAGATAGAGCCCGCAATAAAAACAAAACAAGTCTTTTATTAATATCAATGAAATCAAAACATATTACATAAAAGTTATTCCTAAATCCTCATACATGATTGGACTTAGGACATATCTCTTTCAAAATCTTTTCCTTGAGATGGACAACAAATTGACTGGTCCAAAAAAATCCATGTGTAGCAGTTGCAAAAGTTCTTCAATTGTTGAATCAAGCTTCTTCCTGAATGATGTTTTGATCTGCTTTCCCTTTTGGCAGGCATCACACAATCCATCCTTAGAAAACTCCACTTGAGTAATGCCTCTAACCAGTTCTTTCTTTACAAGTTCATTCATGGTCTTGAAGTTTAAATGGGATAGCTTCTTATGCCATAACCAACTTTTATCTTGACTTGCTTTACTGAGAAGACAAGTAACAGATTCTGCATTTGATGAAGTCAGCTAGGTACACATTTCCTTTTCTCACATCAGTGAGAACCACTTTGTTGCTCCTCTTATTAGTCACAACACAGGCTTCTGAGTTGAAGGTTACTGAATTGCCTTTATCACAAAGCTGGCTGATACTCAGCAAATTATGCTTGAGACCATCCACTAAGGCAACCTTCTCAATGATGACATTGTCTTTTGAAATCAAGCCATATCCCACGGTATAACCCTTGCTGTCATCTCCAAAAGTAATACTTGGGCCAGCTCTTTCCTTGAACTCTATGAGCAGGGTAGAATCACCAGTCATATGTCTTGAACAACCACTATCCAAGTACCATAGATTTTTTCTGTTTCCCTACACACATCAAAATCAAATCAAGTTAATTTTGGTACCCAAGTTTCCTTGGGTCCTGCCTTGTTAGCTTTCTTTTTCTATTTCTTAGGTTTTATCTCATTTGACTTGGGGATATCAGATTCATCCTTAATCATTTGAGTTGGACCTTTGAAACCATTAATTGCAACATAATTATCATGCATATTTTGATTAACAGGGAATGACATGCTACTAGTGAACATGTTATTCCAGTAAGGCATGCTAAATGGCATTTGTGGCATACTAAATACAGCATAATAAGGATTAGGTGCAAATGGCATATTAGCAAACTGTGCATTCATATTCTGTGTGGATATAGCATTCATAGGCATAGAAGGCATGGCATTCATGTTGGGAAAGTGAGGTGGCACATATATGGGAGTAGGCATGGCAGATTTGCAATTAACAGACAAATAATTTACACTACCACACTTGACAAAGATTTTTTTAGGAGCATATTTATCAGGTGTGTAGTTATTGTGTTTGTTAATCCCTACTTTACTATTTCTATTATTTTTCTTTTTAGCCTCTATTTTAACCTCAATCTTTTCCAGTCTATCACTCAATTGCTTGACAGTCATATGACCAACATTAGCCTTTCTCTCCTTCTTCACTTGACTGGATTCTCCTGGAACAAAGTTCTTGGAAACTGATCCATATTTCTCATTTAACTTGACAAGTTTGGCTTTACTGACAGGCTTGCTCACAGTCGACGGATGAGGATTTATATCACTCGACGGATAACCCTTTTTGTTATCCGACGGATGACCCTCATCATCCGTCGAGTCTACATCTGTTAGCAGTCCTTCCACCAAATTGGATTCCAGCTTCTCCTTGTTCTTCTTCCAGGCTGCATCACAAAAGGACTCAATTTCTTGAACTTTGGTGATTTGAGCATGAACATCTCATGATGTTTTCCATGCCTTAATCACCTCCTGTTCTCATTCAAGCTGCTTCTTCAAGATCTCTTCTTTCTTCAAGACTCGGTTAATTCATCCTTACCAATTTTACACTCAATTCTTAATTTTTCAAATTCAATGAACTGAGACTCTAGCACATTATTCCTCTCACTTAAAAATAAATTGTTTTTCTTTGATTTTAGCATTTTCCTTAGTAAGAGACTTAAGTGTAACACAAATGATATAATTATGTAGACATGTCATTTATTGCATCATTACACTCAACTTTAGACAAATGTACAAGGTTAGTGGTGATTACCTGATTACTTGAAGAACTTGTCTCTGTTTCATCCGACTTGGCCATTAGAGCTAGATTGACATAGCTGACATCTTCATCTTCATCCAGACCATCTGCTACCCAGTCATTTTCTTGTGTAATGAAAGCCCATTCCTTTTGTTTGAGCAATTCAAAATATTTCTGTTTATAATCCACAGGCTCAAACTTTTTCTTGCTGGAATCTGACTTTCTACACTCACTGGCAAAGTGCCCTGCCAAGCCATATTTGAAACATTTGAATTTTGATTTATCCACCATGTTTCTATTTGGCTTGGCTGCTCTAAAGTTCTTCTTGAACTTGATCTTGGCAAATCTTCTGGAAAGAAATGCTAGATGTTTATCAATATCTTCCATTTCATCTTGGCTCAAAGAATCTTCATTTTCTGCTACCAGCCCCTTGCCCTTATTTTCACAGACCTTTGAAGTTGATTCAACAGCTTCCATCTTCATCTCCTTCTCTTTCTCTAACTCAGCAACTAGTGTAATGGACCCTCCTTTCTTCTTTCCTCTCTCCATCCTCTCATCTTGCTCTATTTCAAGCTCATAAGTCTTTAGGATGCCATACAGTCTCTCTAAAGTAAACTCCTTATAATCTTGAGAGTTTCTCAATGAGACTGTCATTGGTTTCCATTTCTTTGGAAGAGATCTAAGGAACTTCAGATTGGAGTCTTTTGTCTGATAGACCCTTCCATGCAACTTCAGAGCATTTAGTAGTTTTTGAAACCTACTAAAAATGTCAGCGAGAGACTCATTTTCTTCACTATAAAAATGCTCATATTGCTAAATCAGTAGCTGCATCTTCTTTTCTTTAACTTGCTCAGTGCCATCACAGATAATCTGTATTGTATCCCAAACTTCCTTGGCAGTTTTGCAATTGATGATGTTGTCAAACATGTCACCATCAACTCCATTGAACAAGATATTCATGGCCTTCTTATCTTTCCTGACTTGTTCAATATCAGGATCAGACCATTCATGCCTTGGCTTGGGGACAGATGGCTCATTTCCAGTTGCAGCTCTCATTGTACATGAGGGCATCTCTCTATGCAATCTATATAGGCCTCATCTTGAGAAAGTAAATGAAGTTGCATCTTTACCTTCCAGTGATGGTAATTATCTTTATCCAGAAAAGGAATCTTGACTCCAACATCCTTCTTGTTCATCTTGCTGTTTTGTTGTGATCTTTAAACTCTTTGTTTATCAAAAGCTTGCTCTAATACCAATTGTTAGTCCCTAACAATGCAACAAGAATTACAGAAGGGGGGTTGAATGGAATTCTTGAAACTTTTTCATAAAGATATAAAATGTTCTATCTTAATAATATAAACTGTGTGAATTGATTTACAAACTGCGGAATAATAACTTGGAATGAATCAATACACAAGTAATTAAAAACACAACTCTTTGAAAACTTTCTGGTGGATTTGAATGTATTCACCAAAGAGATATATTATATCAAGAGAACTCTATATAGCAATTAGCTCACAACTGCTTACAAATATGAACAACTAAGTTTTCAGAGAAATGCTAAGAATACAGCTTACAAATGTTTCTCTGAGAATAATAATTTTGCTCAGTTGCTTAGTGTTCTATTTTCTACTTCTTGGTTTATATATCACAAAGATTACAAAGTAATAAGACAAGATAATAAAACAAAACCTATCAAGTCTAATACTATGCTGCTTCATTACTCTATTCCAGCATCTTTTAATATCTTCATAATAGCATAGATATGGCAATGCTTCTTTGTTCTCTAAAACTAGTTGAATAGCCTTCCACATTCCATTTGCATACACTCGACGCATGTGACTGTGTTGTCACTGTCAATAGATGTTTGAATTCTTTATCCGTCGGGTTCATGATCATCCGTCGGGTTGCCTTGTTGATCATTCGTCGAGTGGCATTGTTGTTTATCCGTCGGGTAACTTTCTGGCACTTGACTTCATTTCATTTATATAGAATTACAAAACATCATCTATGTAAAATTAATCAACCGATTCTGCATATCTAGTTAAAGTCAACATGACTTGAGTACTACTACAGAATTTAAAGAATGTGTATGCAGAAATGTGCTACAGACTTATTGTTACACAAGCTACTCACTCGATAGATAATAAATCATCATCCGTCGGGACTATATTGAGTCATCCGTCGGGACTACAATCCTCATCCGTCGAGTGCTATATTTTTACTTAGTAAAATCTACTAAGGTGTTTTGTTAATGAAATCATCAAGTTCACAACATATTCACAACACTAGGTTTATAATGTCCACTTTAAATCATAAAGTTAATGATATTTATTTAGTTAATGGTATAAATAGAACACTAATAGAAAACCGTAAACAAGTGTCCAAAGTTTTATTTAACTCACTTATTACAAAGAACAGGGTGAAGGTAGGTCTCAAAATGACTCCATTCATGATTGAGAAATTTAGGACCTATCTTATCCTATACCTGACATGAGGTCTAGTGCTATAACATCTAGTTCAGTTATGGCTCCTGTCCTTGTGGAAGAACAAACACAGGACAACCAACAGGGGCCTTCCCAAACTGAGACCCTTCTTTCTGTACCACTAGAAGCTAGGAAACCAACTACTTCATCCTCTCAAAGAATGAAGTGAGTAAAAAAAAGAGGAAGCAGGCACATTTGAAAGTAGTTAGTGAGAGTGGTGAGGATAACACAGAACTTGAGTCTCACCTGGTCAGAAAACCAAACACTACTAGAAATAGTGTCTACGACATCACCCCTTTAACATCGGTTAGAAATGTCACCGATGTTAAAAGCAGTTTTAACATCGGTTGCTTTAAAACCGATGTTAAAGGTGTTGTAAGACATCAATATCTAAACCAACTGATGTCTATAATCGTTTTAAAAAAAAAAAAAAATCTCCGCTTCTTTCTTTCCCCCGTAAATACACCAAAAAATTCCCCCTTAACCAATTTTTTTATTTTCAGTTTCCCCCCATTATACCAAAATAGTTTTCCCTTCTCTCTCTCTCCCTCTCTCAGCTCTCTCACTCTCTCTCTCTCTCTCTCTCTCTCTCTGTCTCTCTCTCTCTCTGTCTCTCTCTCTCTCTCTCTCTCCGCTCTATCATTCTCTCATTCTATCTTCTCTCTTCTCTCTCACTATCTGTCTCTCTTCTATCTTCTCTTTCACTGTCTTGTCTCTCACTGTCTCTCTCTCACTCACTCCCTTTAACCTAAAACCCCTAAAATTTATATGAATTAATAAACTCGATTAATTCATAAATCGAGGTCGATTGGTGCTGAAGAGCCTTGAAGGAAGTCTGGACTACTCGATTAGTGTGTGAAAAGTATGTTTTTTCGAATTTAATTTCAAATTTTATGTTTTGATTTTAATCGAGTTTGTTTTTTTATTTTATGTTTTTTCGAGTTTGATTTTAGGTCTCTGGAGCTGGGTTTGGTTAATCTTGAAGTGGGTTTGCTCGATTAGATAAGATTTCACATGCAAGTGTAGTTTGTTATTTTAAAAGATGCACGTGTTCCTCCTTGTTCTTGTTTAATTGTAATAGATGTATGTGTATGGATCCTGTTTAGTTTATGTTGTGTATGTTCTTGTTCTTGTTCTGTTTAGTTTATATTGTTTTTTTTAGTTTATGTTGTTTATGTTGTGTTCCTCAGTTAAGTGTCAAAAATAAAGAGAATAATGTAGCTTCTTTTATGTAAGTCAATCTAGGTTCATCAGATGATTAGTAGTGATAGTCGCTGCTCGGATATAAACCTAAATGAAATGGCTATCAATCTATATATCTATAGTTCTATCTTCTATCATGAAAAACTTGGATGAAGTTGGGAGGAATACGGAGAGCTGCTTGGTTATTACACATGGCATAGGAACCACCAATTCTATATGTAGCCACATAACTCTGCTTTTGCTCCATTATGCAAGATTACCGATTTTTGACCAAAACATTTACATCCTGTAGCACCATGTTTATCGGATAGTAACTTGGTGACTGGAACATAGGTCTACTGTCGAAGCATCTAGTCAGTGGTGACTGCAAGTCAAGTAGACATGTGCAAACAAACTTTAAGAACAACTACCAGTAAATATTATTAATGGTTATTACTTCAAAACATGAACTCAGATGTTGGAGCAACCATCATATGAAAACCATGAGCATTACCACCAACTACTAATGCCAATATCAATTGTGTTTGTATCATGAACAATGTATCTTTTGTAATTATCGTTTAACACACAGAACACTCCAACATACAAAGTTAGCCAGCATACTGAGTAACGGATAACTTGGAAAACTTTGTCCGCTTTTTTAATCTAAGTAATTAGTAATATGTGTGTCTGAGATATAGAGAGTCATGTGATATCATGTTATAGTGTAGACAGAAGAATAGAATTGACACATGAACTAAACATGTGATATTTGTTGGCTGACAATATAAATAATAAAATTGTTTTGGTTTCTTATTGTCCTCTATCAACCTTGATTCTTATTTGGCTCTTAATTTATTATAAGTTGTGAAATAGTTTTAACTTATGCATAGCTTTTTACCATTCAATGTAGACAATACTAGCAGTAATGAATTAATTTTAACCATAACTCTTGAATTGTATATTCAGGCTCCTGCTAGACCAAACTATAGTCTGGTTCTTTATTATACAGCTGAGAGGCCTGTAAAGGAGAACTCTTTGCTGGGTCGATTTGTCAATGGGAGTGATGCATTCCGTGATTCAAGATTCAAACTTATTCCAAGTATAATTGAGGTAACTCATGCATTAACGAAATGAAGCCATGATTTCTATTTTTTATATTTCTTTACCGGTGGCTGTAAATAATTGTATTAAAATATACTTTAAGAGACTACCACCACGATACATTTGTACAAAAAAACACCCCCTTCCCAAAATAAATGATGCTTCCTGAAAGTAAAAAACTTGATGCTGCACAATGCTGAATGAAATTAATAAAAAGTAAATTGT
The DNA here is from genome assembly GCF_009905375.1 of Apium graveolens. Lineage (NCBI taxonomy): Eukaryota > Viridiplantae > Streptophyta > Magnoliopsida > Apiales > Apiaceae > Apium > Apium graveolens. The sequence goes on from NW_027420399.1 coordinate 15,699, forward strand.
AGTAGTAGTGTAGTACATATTTCAATACTAAACATGTGCTAGTACATCTGAAAATTGCATAAATCCTCTTCTGTTATGACACAATTTAGTATTAATGCGATATCTCCTACGATTTATGTCTCTCAACTATCAAAACCCTGGTCTCATTCCTTCCTTGGTTATTTTACATGTGGCACTTGTATCGAATTTTCAAAATTCACAAACATTATTCCTTACTTTTAGTATTATATAAAGGGCATTAATCATTCTATTATACAGAATTCTCCAGAGGACCAGAGCCATCCTGTGTATTTAAACATTGTTTGTTGTTTAGTTTTTACAATATCGTTAATTGTGATGTGTGGTATTGATTATTTCATAAAATAAACAGGGATACTGGATGGTTAAACGTGCTGTTGGAACAAAAGCTTGTTTGCTTGGAAAAGAAGTAACTCGAAGATACTTGAGACATGATAATTTTCTAGAGGTAATTAACTTTAGCATGTTCTAGAACTTGTTAGTCTTAAGAACTCTGCAAATATCGTATCTTTTGGTTGGCAAGGGCCTTAAGATGATAGTATCACGTGTGCAGATAATGTAGATATTGGCTCATCATCCGTAGCAAGGAGTGTTATCGACCTTGTCCTTGGATGTAACAAGTCTAATTGTTGATCTTACAATATTAATAGAGGTCTTACATTTCCCCTTTGTCATTCTGCTTGTGCTATATATTATATCTTGTGCTATTCTTGAAAAAGAGAATTTGAATTGTTCGAGTTTATCACCAATGAATTTTAATGAAGTTACTAATATATGATTCCTTTAATATATTTTTATGTAACTACATGGGTGGATAAATGCTCACAACAGCTATTGGATGTGCAGGGACACGAAGAGGAAGAATTGCCTGAATATATTCTTGGCACCGTAGGCTTAGTCATGTAACACCTGAGTCTGCTATAACTCTTAAGGATTGAAGGTCAGATAGTATTTATGACAAAAATTGTATTAGACCATTGCTTCCCCAAAGCTATATCTTTGTAATCCTATATGTGAGTAGTTATAGTAATGATGTTTATGTAATGCTGGAAATGTTAAGGTGTAATTCATGTAAAGAAGAAACAAAGCTTATATATAGGTAGGAGCCTTATTCCATGCATCAATTTGTTAGCTTCTTCCTTACAATTATTCCTGGGCTTGGGTGTCATTCATACCAGGGAAATCATTCATACCAAGAGTTTCGATTTGAACAAAACTAAAACATTTCATGTTCATAAAATAAATCAAATTATTGGAAATAAAATGATGTCTACGATGTTAAAACACATCGCTTGGTGCAAGTATATAAAAGTAAAAATGAAAGAAAATCGATGTTAAAGTAGAAGTTTCACATCGCTTCCTCGAACAAAACTGAGTTAAACATGTCTAACAATCGGTTTAGCAAATGAACCGATGTAGAATACGGAAAAAGACATCGATTGTTTAAGAATCTGATGTCTATCAATTAAAAATGCTTCCTGTTATATGTTTAAAGTGCTATTTAACCTCCTAAATACCATTTTTGACAATAGTTTTAACATTTTATTCAAAAAAGGCTAATTATACATCAGTTTGCTAAAAATACCGATGTCTGTGTACATCTTTAACATCGGCTAAAAATCGATGTAAAGACCCCTACCTTTCTCTACACATGCGAAGACATCGATTTTTAAAAAAAAAGACACGGTTATAACCGATGTCTAAGGGCATTTTTCTAGTAGTGAAAGAAGGCAAAACAAAACTGAGTTGACCGCTCAAGCTACCCCTGCATCCTCACAAGAAGATATAGGTGAAAAAGATGGATTAAAACAGACTCTAGGGGCAGGGTGTCTCTATTGAAAGAGCATTCTCCCTAGTGCACCATGTAAAGAATCTGCACCAAACTTGAACAAATTCAAGTGTATAAAAGAAGAAATAAGGATGGCACACACAAAAAGGAGCACATCTTTTGAAGCTCCCTCATCTATTCAGGGGCAGCTGCCAACACTCAATTCTGAAATTCAAAATCTAATCTTTCAATTTTTTTTCTTCATTTAATCAAACACTCGAATCTGATTCTCAAGTGTGCTAACATCATTTGACATGGTTCAAGAAACCGTGCTCACCACCTAGGACCAAATTTTGTTGATGAGAGGCTACATGCAGGAGTAGACCTTGATGACACTAACACAAACAGGGGTTCCATCAGTTTTACTAAAGACCCCATGGTAGTTTCAAATGCATCTTCATGTGCAAATCAACCTTCACAGGTTATAAGGTTTGAGGGTAGTTTCTCCTGAGGGGAGCTATCTATCCTCTCCAATTCAATTGGAGGTTCCTCTTGAAGGAAACACTCCCTCAAAACCCTAGCAAAATTGCTCTCATAATTGAAGCTATGAGTTCAATTGCCAATGATCCTGTTATGGGGGATGCAAGTACATCACATTCAAGTGACAGTGCTTTGAAATAAGTATAAGGGTTTGAGGCTAGAGTACATGATAGTAACCTAGTCAACTCCCCTTCCAATGGAGGTTTCCACCACAAGTGGAGAACAAAAAACTGTCATAACCACAGTTCGACCTGTGAGTCAAACTGTGACATCTGTCACAGGTGGTTCTATTGAGTCTCTACCCTCCACTTCAAACCCAACAAACCAATCATCCACCTCTAACCCTTCTCAACCACAACCTTATTTGATCTCAAAATGGCTACAGGAGAGAAGCTCAACCAACAATTATCAATAATCTTTTAGTTGATCAATTGTCTGGACTTGATCAAATTTCACAACAGCTTCTCACCTCAGACATGTCTAATCAAGATTACCAAGCTATCATGCTTTCATCAGACAGAGGTTCAAGAACAACATGCCAAAATTGTAAATGAAGCTAAATAAGATGGCAATTGGAGATGGATGCAGGTGTCAGCAAGGTTCAGGGAGGATACTTGACCATACTTGGGAGTAATGCCAAATCTCTAACTCCACAAGAAGTCTATGATGCAGTCACAGAAGTCTACAAAGCTCAACTTAAAGCTTTTCATCTCTTTGGTAAAGCTCAAACACTGCAATTGACTAATCATCAAGACAAAATAAGGAAACTGGTCAAGGACAAGCTAGATGAGATCATTCCTTCTCAGGTGGAAATCAAGTAAAAATTCTCTAGATTTACTGATCAAATGGCCAAGTTTGAATTATCATCTGTAGACAAGAGCATCAAGAATCTCAGGAAGTCATTTATAACTCTACATGAAGTTGTCCAAAAGCAAATCACAAGTAATGATGACATCAAGGTCAAACTGGATAAACTCCATCAGGCTAGATATGAACCATCTGCTATTTTGATGGATGGTATCATGGAAGCTGTACAAGCCATATTTGGTACTCTTGTACCTTCAAGCTTTCACCAACCAATGTCAACATCCACCAACTTGCAGATTCAAGCTCTCAAATCTCAGATCTCTACTTTGCAGTCTTCAGATGAGTCATTGACAACTCAAGTATCACAACTTACAGCTATAGTAGAAAGTCAACAGGATGATATTCAGACCTTGTTGGACTCCCATAAGCATCTACAAATGCAAAATTCAGTATCTTTGGGAGCCATCATGGGTGCACTCAACATTCCTTTGCCTGCACTTCCAGAAGCTGTTAGGCCTGAAATTCCTACATCTATCATCTTTCTTGCTAAGAAGACTAAGGGGGAGATAGAGGCTAGGGTATTAAGATTATCTGCTCAACAATCTGTTACTCAATTATCTGTATTTTAAATCAGGTTCTATAATTTTTAAATCATAATTAAACCATTTAATAAATAATATAATTAAATAATAATCGATAAATAATTAAACATCGAAGGAGTTTACTTTTAAAAATATTTAAATAATATTCCTCAACTAATTTATGTTTACGTAATTTAATAACCTTTAATGTTTAATCTGGTTTGAAATAAATAATCGTTGGAATATGCTTCTCCCATAATAAATGAGTAGGTATATAATATTTATTATTCGAATAATAAAATATAGTTGAGGGAATACAATCTTTGGAAATCCTATTAATAAAAGTTCGAGGTATTTAATGTTTCGCAAGTGGACATCGAGTCCCTTGGAATAAAATAAGTACATACTTTAAATGATCCAAAACATCTCCGGGACGATTTCCGAGTTTATACTTTAAAAAACTGACCGACTCTCGGTCTTATAACTTATATATCACGATCTACTATACCGTTTGTATTCTTAAATAAAACACCTTCGGAATACTACCGGGTTTTCATAAAATTATACTGACCGATCCTCGGTCTAAAATATACTCCTCATATATAAACACTACTCTCTAGCGTTATCGATTGAAATTCGGTAATATTATATATCAAAATCATTATCATATCGTATGATATATATAACATAATTCGTAAAATATCGTAAAATAGCATCATGTATATATCGACATCATTTGAAAACAAACACAACACAAGCAGTTTCAAAAATGTAGGGTTTGAAAACTTGCCTGGAGTCCAAGACACATTTCCCGACTTCCTCTCATTTCCTAAATAACATCATGTTATTGAGGCAACAATCATCAACCTTAAAACTAATTAACTAAACATCAAGATAATATCAAATCAATCATCAAAACCATACTTATATCCAAGATCCTTACTTTTCTTGAAACTTAAAACTTAAACAAAGTTGGGATGAATTTTTACCTTCTTTGAAGCTTGTTAATACTTAATAAAGTCCTAAGACCCTTGATGAAGCCTTGGTCTAGCTTTAGGAGCTTTAAATTTCATGAAAAATCAAGATAACAAGTTAGTGATTTTTCGGAGTTACTATTCACCACCAATTTTGAGCAAGGATTTGACTATGCTATACTAATTAAATGGCCATGAAATTTTGAACGTACCTTGTATATGGTATATGATGCTTTGGTTAAAATTTGGTGATTTTTGAATAAATAGATAATGAGATATGAATTTTTCTTCCCATGGTGTTCTTGGAAATCAGCATTGGGTTTTTGGAGAGAGAGAGAATTGCCTTGCTTGCTTCTTGGAAATGTGGTGGAAATAGGCTTTTGTGACTTTAGAAAGTGTGTAGGACAAGATGCATCTCATTTTCAAAGGCTAGGCTTAGCTAGGTGTCTCATTTATCAAAGCTTGCATGATAAGCTCTTTGAATTTATGTTTATCAAAATTTGTTATTTAATAATTTTTGTAACTAGCTTCCTAATTTATTACTTTTGAATAATTTATAAAATACTTAATTTCCTAGGCTATCACTTATTTTGTCATCCTACATTATCTCGCTTTCGTTCATGTACGTTTAAATCGATTCCCGTAAATGTTACGTCGAAGAATTCCGCTAATTGTAAATCATTACCATTTTTAGTGCTCGTACTTGGTTATGAGTTATGAAATTATAATTCTCAAGATTTTCTTGGTCGTAGTATAATTCTCTTATTCCTCGATGGCTCGTAAAATAATATCATTTGGACTATTGGTTTTCTTCAAAAACTAACGACTTTTGCATACACTCATTTAGTACGATAACCACAATATGAACTCAGAAACTTAAATTAAACACCCGTATATGGTGTGGTCGCAAAAGTTTTTAATAAACCGCAAGGTTACTATTCCTAAAGGTCTTTTACTGACGTCAAAAATTTGGGTTCTTACCATTCGGGAGCACAATCTAGACCCATGCTTGATGCACATTAGGTGGAGAATTATGGACAAAGAGCTATGAGGAAGCTTATGACCTAATTGAACTAATGGCTACTAATGAATATTAGTATCCAACCTAAAGATTGCCACATGGCAAGGTAGTAGGAGTTCTTGAAGTGGATATAGCTACGATATCACTGCTCAACTAAAGGTATTATCTATGAAGATCGATTCTCTTGCTAACTATGGTATTAATCAGAATACCAGTACTTGTGAGCTGTGTGCAGGTTCGCATGTGATAGAGCAATGCGCTATATCTAGTGAATCAACTCAGTTTGTGAGCACCTTTCAGAGATCGCAAAAACTAGTTCCAAACACTTATCATCCTGACAACTGGAATCATCCTAACTTCAGCTGGAGCAACAATCAGAATACGATGCAACCGCCGTTCCAGCAGTTTGGAAACAAGCAATTCAATCCTCTTGGTTTTCAGCAATAATTTGCACCAAGACAACAACTCCAACTTCAACAACAAACTCATGGAGGTGCAGGTCTATCTTCGAATGAAAATCTGGATTAGAGGAGTTGCGGCTTATGTGCAAAAACCAGGCTCTTATATGCCAAAGCCATGCTATTTTTATCAAGAATCTGGAGAACCAAATAGGGTAAATAGCTAACGCCTTATTGAATTGACCATCAGGAACGGTTCCTAGTGATACAGAAGTCAATCCAGGAAAGAAGGAAGTTAACGAACAGGTGAACGCCATCACCTTGAGATTCGGAAAGGTCGCAAGCCCCCAAATTCAGCAAGACGAAGAGTCTGAAAATTCTTTCCAGAATGCAGGTGCGTCTGCACCCTTGCTAATTCCAGAAAATGAGATTGTAGATGAAAAAGTTTTGCAGAAGGATGCCGAGGTGGAACCGAAGAAGAAAGCTGTTGAAAGCAATCCTCCTAAGGGTAATACAGGGGATAAACAAGTCTACCCACCTCCTCCATATCCTAAAAGGCTTCAAAAGCATAAGTTTGACAAGTAATTTGCCAAGTATTTGGAAGTTTTCAAGAAGCTGCATATGAACATACCTTGTGCTGAAGCTCTAGAACAAATTCCGAGCTATGTTAAGTTCATGAAAGGTATTCTATCTCGGAAGCTAAAACTTGAGGAGTTGAAAACCGTTGCTCTAACGAAAGAGTGCAGTGTTGTGCTGCAACAGAAACTACCTCTTAAGCTTAAAGATCCAGGAAGCTTTATGATACCTTGCACCATTGGCAATCTGTCATTCAACAAGTGTTTGTGTGACTTGGGAGCTAGCATCAATCTGATGCCCTTGTCAGTTTTCAAGAAACTTGGACTACCTGATCCAAAACCTGTTAACACGTCTTTGCAGTTGGATGATTGTTCCATCGCTTATCCACGAGGTATGGTGGAGGATGTCTTGGTCAAGGTGGACAAACTCATCTTCCCTGCTGATTTTGTCATTCTGGACTTTGAGGAAGATAAGAAGATTCCTATTATCTTGGGAACACCATTCTTCGCTATAAGATGAACTATGATCAATGTACAAAAAGGAGAGCTTATATGAAGGTTCAAGATCAGGAGGTCACTTTTAATATGTTCAAGGCAATAAAGTTACCCACAGATAAAGAGCAGTGCTTTAAAATAGAGTAGGTAGACTCAGTCGTGAATTTGGAGCTTGAGCAATCACCAAAGTCAGATACCTTAGAGAGAGCCTTAATAGGGGGTGATAATGTAAGCATTAGTTTCCGTGAGTTCATAGATTCATATAAATTCATGTTGCATGTTTAGTTGTATTTCATTCATATATTTGCATGATTGTTTATATAGGACATATTCATTTGTGTTTTTATGGGAGTTCATTTAGTTGCATGTGCATGCATATAACATGATTCCTTAGGTTGGGCTATTGCTATTTGATAAGTTGATGTTGATTTGAATGTGATGATGATGAATAGAGGGTTATTTAAGTCTTAATGAATTGATTTGCATGCCAGAAAAAAAATTCACAAGTCTTATAGGTTGCTTTTGAGCTAGATCATGATCATACTTGTTATTTGTTGAGATTTAATCACTTGATTATATCTAGAATTTTTGGTATTCTCGTAATGACAAAAGAACACTGATTTTTAAACTAGGGAAAAACTTGGATTTCATTGCTAGTTTTGAATAAGGCTAGGCGTCAAATGGCTAGTAGTCGGCTCATATTTTTATGAGTAGTCTAGGGTTGCATGAGATGGAGCAAAACACACTCATTCAGAAATTGTTGAAAAAAAAGAAAAAAGAATGAAAAAAGTATGTGTTTATGCATAATTGATCAAGAGTGAGCTCTTTAATACTTGAGTTATTAAGTTCTAGGGGACTTTGTGTGTAGTGAGCTAAGGCTTTGATAGTAAGGGATCCGCTAACCTAACACTCGTTATATGGGTATTATTGTATAACTCTTTTAGAACCTCATTCATTGCACGATCAAATTAGCATCCTTGTTATGTGTTCAATAATAGCATAAATCCTTGTATAACTCTAGTAGGAAGGAGGTGTTGTGAGTCATTATGCGTTTAACGTCTATTTTGTTTATAAACTTGTGATTGTTTTGATGATAGATAAGTTATGGTTATTGATCTAGTGTCGAGAGTATATATGTTAAGCATCCACACACGCACGTTCTGGATTGTGAGTTGGTTTGTGGTATTTATTCGAACTCTTTTTTAAGTCATTGCATTCTTAGAGGCATTAGCTTGTTGGTTGGTTATGGTTATTCTGAGGGGATCGATTGCATTATCATTTAATTGCATTCACGTAATTGCATTCACGCATTAGGTTTGTTTTGTAATTTTTGAGTCTGTTTATGCTTGAGGACAAGCATCGATTCAAGTTTGAGGGTGTGATAAGTGGATTTTTTCTACTTAGAACGCTTAATTATAGGCTTAAGTTGGTGTTTTGGACTCAAGTTATTAGTATTTTTGATGTGTTTTTGTGTTATTGCATTGCAGGCAATAGATCGAGGAAGAAAGAAGGTTTTCATTTAAATATGATAAAAATATGTAAGAATTGGAAGCCTAGTCCATCCTAAAGTTGTATAGAATCTCGTTAGATTCGTGTGGGCAGTTGAATCGCCAAATTCTGACGAGCAGAACTCAAGATACGACCAAAAGAAGAATCAGCAGAAAAATCCAAAAGTCAGGCGCGGCCGCCCCCAAAACCAGCGCCGCCCCCGCCTTTCTGCCAAAAAACCAGCACGCCCGCTGATTTAAGCGCGGCCCCCACCCTTTTTGCCCCTGAATCCTGATTTTAGTAGAATATGATGATTTTAAGGGTCCAGGTCCACTAGGGGCTTATATATACCAATAAAAAGACGTTTTTAACAACAAGGAGCCAAGGGAGAGCAATAAGAAGACCTAGAGAGCACGAGACGACTATGGAGAATAAGACTTTTGTTTTCTTTAGTATAGTTGATACTTGGATGCTTGTTTTCGATTTGTCTTTGAAACCTAATACTCTTATATTGTTTATTATCATGTTTTCATTGGAATCCATGGTAACGATGAGTTCGGTTATGAACTAATCATTATCGTGGGTATCTAACGGATTTACTTATGGATTTCTATAGTTAATTTTTAATATCTTGGTGTGTGGTGATTGATTGATATCCTAGTATTGGTTGTGCTTATTCGTCTTATCGTAGCTAACATATAAGATAGCGTGTTAATTTCAATTGAAGCGACATTGAATATAGAGATTTAGAACTTGCCATGCTAGCATAGATTCATGTATAATTGTTATGCATGATTCATAGGTAATTTTAACTATCTTACTTGCCCTATGTAATCATTACAGATAACTTGTTCAATAAACCTTTATGTTGTCAAATTCTATAGACATATAAGCTAACATAATTGGTGTCTATTCAGCTTCTATCTCTTTTGTGGATGTTTGGTAGTAGGATATTCGTACAACGACAGTTGGCATTTGCTAGTTTTGTGTAATCTGATTAGTTGTCATCACCATTGCATGCTAAGGTTAAGAACAATGACTTTGAATGAAATAGTAATGAAGTTAGAATCCCATGTTTGTCTCATATAATTAATTCAATCAATTTTATTCTTAGTTAATTGCATGTTAGTTTAATCTTAGTTATAAACATCTCAAGTTGTTATTGTCTTAGCATTGAACGATAGCCTACTATTGTTACATAGGTGCATAATCTTAAGTTAACTAAAAATAGTCTCTGTGGGTGCGAATCTGATTTATATCTTATACTACTTGCGAACGTGTATACTTGCGTCTAATTTTAGCGCGTGTTTTCTCCTTAATAGGTGTCTCTTTTCGCATGTTCGACATTCTGGTATATGGGTGTGGGTTGGCTGTAAAATATCGCTCTAGATGGTCCGCCGCCCTGGCCAACGCTCTCACTTGGGGCCTTTCGAAATCCGAGGCCTCTCACAGGTTGGGATACCACTCCCCTGACGAACCTACTCGGAAGGTTGTTGTTTCCGCTTCCTTTTCCTCCTTAACTTCCTATCTTTCTTTTCTTACTTTCCTTCTCATTCAAACTCTGTTCACTACCTACTTCAACAATCGAGGCTTTCTACACTAAGGTGGCATAATTCGTCAGTTCTAGCATTGCTACTCGGTTCTGGATCCACTATTTCATACCAAGTTGAAACCTTCGTGCCTTCTTCTCTTCGGTATTCATAAATTCTGGTATAAACCGTTATAGCTCAGAAAACTTGGCCTTGTACTCTGCCATAGTCATTCTATCCTATTTCAGCTCTAGAAACTTGATCTCCATCCGAGTCTCCATAAACCTAGGGATACTTGTCTAGGAACAACTGGGTAAGTCTATCCCATGGGATCACATCATCAGTCTCGAGGTTACGCTTAGATTCCCACCAGTAGTTAGCTTCCCCCTTCAGCATGTAAGAGTGAAGATGGTCTTCTGTCGCTCTTAAACACCTAGTATCTCGAAGGACTTTTCTATTTCCTTAAGGCAGGCCTGCCCTCAACGGGGTCTGCAGATCCTAAAAACTCCGGGGGTTTGAGACTTAAACGCTCTGAAGGCGGTAGCAGCAGTTTGTTGGACAATATGTGGCCGTGGTGGAAGGGGCTGTTAGTTCAGATTGGCCCTTAAAAGTTCCATGAATTCATTCATGGGTTTCCCCCTGATGGATATCCTCAGCTTCTTCCTCTACATATCCTTCTTTATCTAACTCATTAAAGTCTAGGTCCTCTTCACTTTCCTCATCACTATATGGTTGTTCATTTTGTCGTTATTGACTGGCTCTGCGGGATGTGCCGGGGTTCCTATTCTATGGGGTGACATCGTTCTGATAATGAAAGATGTCATACAGTTGCATATTTTTATATTGGGATTAATTCATTTGTAGGAAAACATGTTATTTTAATATTTAGCATGCTTCTATCAAGGTGCAATAATAGTAAGATAATTTCTTAATAACTGCTAGAAATATATCATAGGGTCTCCCAGACTATATCTTGGGGACAATAACAACCATCCAAATCCTACGTGGTCCTGAATACAATACATCAACTACTAATCCTGAATACTGAAATACAATACATACACCGGGTACCCTGAAGGGCTATGAATGCTATCTACTATTAGCTATCCTAACAAATTGGTGACAAGTCACCCAGCCCTTTACAAGGTCCATATATGGTCACTGGTCTCTCAGACTGAGTCACAACACGTGAGGTCTCGAACCCTCTTCATCGCTCCTTCTAGCATCAGCTCGGCATCAACTACTGGAATGTATCCTCCCATCGCCGTCATCCTCATTTGCACTCGAGTACAAGCTCAATCCCATCAATCTCCCGTGAGCTATAGGAGGGGAAGCAGCTCAGAAGTCCCCTGTGTAGCCTAGCCTGATAGCTCTCGCGGTGGTCAGCGCCTGTCATAGCTCCACAATGCGGGCAGATGCCGCGGTGATGCTGAGCCACTATCCAGTCATGCACGGCTACATGTATGTCGCGTGGGTGTTTGAGGTGAGTTCGGGTCACTGGGGGATATGTCATGAATCCGTAGGTCTATGCCTCCATCTCGTCATCCGTCCTCATCATTATAGGGCAAAAGGCTCAGCATCCCTGGGTGAGGTGTGGGAGGGTGAACGGTCGGGAGAGGGTACATCTCTACGTCCTGACCAGTCTAGTCCATCGCCATGGGTATCTCACATCATCAGCTATAGTGGTACGGAAGTCAGTCTCCTCCTCCGGGGATCCTCGGTAGGGTCATCATCTGAGTCATCAATAGGTGGGTCTTCCGGCTCAGGAGTAGGGTCGTGCTCAGGGGCCTTAACGTACTCAACAGGATCAACCTCCCCCATAGGCTCCACCGGTACTGACACAATAAGCACTACTAGAATTCTGTCAATAGACATCGGTCCTTAGACATCGGTTGCTCAGACGACCGATGCTAAAGTTCTTTTAGATATCAGTTATTTTAAAACCGATGGTACTGCTTATATTAGACATCGGTCGAGAAGACAACCGTTGTCTATAGTAATTTTTCAAATCTGAGAAACATTAGTTAGACATCGGTTTTTAATATAACCGATGTCTTTATTTTATAGACATCGGTTGTATTTTACAACCGTTGTCGATGATTAACTTAAAAAAATTAAAAAAAAATACGCGGAAACTTTCCCCCTCTATTCCCCAAATATTCCCCCCTTAACCAAAAAAAAAACCGTTCCCCCTAATTTTTTTCCTGTCTCTCTCTATCACTCTCTCTCTTCTCTTCTCTATCACTCTCACTCTCTCTGCTCTCTCTCACGACTAAATTATATTCCCCTTTCTCTCTCACTCATACATCTAACTCCCGTCTCTCTCTCTCTCATTTCTTCTTTCTCTTCCGTCTCACTCTCCTCTCCCTCTCTCCATATCCGTAATTAAACTATAATTATCTCATATTGTAACTAAATTAGGGTTCCAATTAAGCCCCAAATTCAAGAACACCTTCAATTAATCAAATTCCAGTTTCGAGGAACCCTAATTTCTCGACCGACTTTTTAATTTATTGTTGATTTGGTTTCTGTTATATATATGGTTTCTGTTATATATCATTTTACTTCTTGTAAAATTTGAGTCGAGCTATTTTGATTGGCAGCCCGCTCATTTTCTAGAACCTTGACTAACTATTTTGTTTTCTCATATTCAGCTTCTTTGGAATCCGGAAAAAATAAATTCACCACAAAGCAATAGAAGCCTTGGTATGCTTCAGTTTCCTTGTGCTGATTTGGGAATCTCTGTGTGTTTGTATGTGTAATATGTGTGTGTGTCTGTTTTGATTCAGTAAATTAGCTACCGTGCTTCAATCATGCATTATTAATTAAGTAGTAGATGTATTTATCAATTAATGAGGCCGAGTTGTATTTTTTTTTATCTTCATCCAAAGATCTGTATGTATATGTGTGTGTTTTTGTGCTTGCTTAATCTGCGTATTTCATGTTTTTGTGTGTGTATTCATTATTGGCTTGCAAGCTTTATTTATAGATGAACATTTATGATTTATGGTGTATGTATCGTACTTATGTGACCAAATCACAGCTATTTTTCCTTTAATGTAATTGTGCTACGGGTACTCGAAGGTAAAATGAAGGGTCCAAGTAACATAGCCTATATATCAGTATTTTTAGATCAAGAAAACTGTTGCAAGAACCACTTTATTGTAGTAATGTACGATTGCACAAACTGCAGCACAAGTGCATACTAATGTTATTGAATGTTAAGTATTTAAGAATACCCAACTACTTGCATTTGTGCAGTTAAAAAACCTGTTTCCGTTATTTCCTTTTGTACTATCTGCTTTCTACTTAAGTATTTGAGAAGTGAATGTTGGAGTTATTCTTAAAACATAATAACCAAGAAACATATGAGCCTTTTATTAAGGATCAAGTGCCATTTGATGAATATTGTCAATCTATGGAAAATGATGGCACCTGGACTGGACATATGGAGTTACAAGCTACTTCTCTTGTTACTCATAGTATCATATGTATACACCAAGTATTTCACTTTTCCCATCTTTATGTTTTGTTCCCTAGTTCAGTAATCTACTACAATTACTTACACTCAATTGAAATTTTTCATATCCATTTGAATTCAAAAATCTTGTAGCATAATTACCTGAATAACCTATTCATGTTTATTGTTTTGCGCTTATAATTTTATCCTCTTTATTTTTGCAGAAAATGTCACCTCATTGTATATATAGAATTTTGATAACCGTGATACTCAGATGATTTATTTGTAAGCATATAATTTTTATACCGTTGGTAGTTAAATATGTCATTACAATTAAACGAACTGATGTGATATATTTAATATATAGTCTTTTATGCATTATAATGTGTATGAACAGATAGCTAGTTAATATTTCAAAGTCATGGCCTGGTTTAAAGTAGATTGTGTTTCCTTGCGTTTGCATTTGGGTCTTATAAGATTTAAGCTATGCACTTGCTTATTAGAAAAATAGACATGTATGCACAACATATTGTCCATCCTTTTCAGTTGGCATTGGGATTCAATTTCTGTTGCTGCTGGGTTTCAAACCATTATATATATTAATCTCTCTTAATTTTATGGCATTATCATACTAACTTCTTATGTATGAACATAATATGCTTATTAGTTGTGCAGGTCATATCATGACGAGGAGCACTATAACAGTGTGCGAGTAAAGGAAGACACATGTGTTGGAGCTTCCAGGCCTGTGATAATCAAGGTTTTATATTTGTCACTATTCTATGATTTTGTATATTGACTACTTATTTCTAGGCATCCTCTATTCTGACTGTGAGGTCAGGGGTTCAGAACTTATATCGCCTATTAGTTAAACATAATTGTGTTAAATATTTAACAAGTAGCTGTAGGTTCTGATCTTGTCCAACTTCTAATTGGTGATTGGTAATAAAATCTAAATATTTTCAATATGTTCAAGGCTGATGCTAACATTTCGACGATATCTCATCAAGCTAAAGTCTCTGTCACCAACAAGTCTAAAGGAATAGCTGATAAAAAATATAGCCCGGAAAATGCTAAAAAGGTCTTATACCATACTTAAACCTAGTTGCAGAGGAAAATTTATGTTCGCATTTCTTAACTTTTATAGTTTAAAATACATAATATTTTGGTCATCTTTTTTGCTGTGTAGATGATCCCCTCAAGAAACAAGGCTTGTCCCTGCGGTTCTAAGAAGAAATACAAGTCTTGTTGCATAGTGGTTGTTGGGAGATCCTCTCCTAGGTTTATGTGGGGTTTGTTCTTGCCCAGAAGATGGGCTATATTTGTGTTAGCGCAGGACTGTGTCGACTACAGTTGTAGTCCCACTGATAAAATGTATGTGCAGCAAAATACACTAGAAAAATGAATTGATCAAGTAATTAGCTGAATAATGTGATGGAAGCAGTTAATGTATATATTTACTTATCTGAAATTCATGAGCGCCTATGTTTGTAAAAGTACAAAGAGTTTGGTTTGGCCAAGTAAGCTTTCAGATATTTTACTTTTTTGCAGTTTCTGCATATGGTTAGATTCAATTATTTGATACTATCCTGAACAGGTGTTTTCTTTGTAGATTTTTCAAGGATTCGAGTGAAGAAGAAAGAAAGCATGCTGAAAAATTTATGGAGTATCAGGTACTTGTATTGTGTTTGCTTCTTTGTCTTATTGATCTTGTCCACATGTTTAATTATTTTACTTAATTGGTTAGGTAAATTAGGTGGTAAAAACTTTGGTATTCTTCCTTGTTTACTTGCTAGTTCAAGCTTAATGTAGAGTAGAAACAAGCTCATAAGTGTATTAATATATGCTATAAAAAAATAATTTACTGTTAAAGTGACGACCCATTATAAAATAGATATAATCCAATAATATAGATAATAACAATAGTAGTGATTAAAGCAAATCATGTTCAATAGATCTAGTAAATGTCCTGGATGACCGTTTTTTGTGTTTGTTCTTTCAGATGTGTATGATGTTTAAACAACTTGACTTTAATCTTCTTTTAACACTTTTCTTTTATCAGTGCACTGGCTCCTAAGCATCCCATGGCTCTTTGACTCGGTCTATAATACTAAAGCTTCAACCTTCCTCTGTAAAATCAAAGATAACAACCTGTCCCACTGACTTTTGGTCTATTCTTATGAAATTTGCATTAGCTGGTACATTGCTAACTATGTAGTCAGTAGTAGGTGGTTTATGAGAAGAAGGGCCAATTATAATATTTTGGAATGAGTTTGGAAAATCAATAAAACTTGGAATAATTGAGGATGCAGCAAACAGAAACAACATGGCAAAACTCCTTAGATATGAGAGGTATATGTATTGTAGTTTGTATGAATCCACAATGCAGTTTCACTCTAGGTTGTGTCTAATTGTCAAATTTATTGCTTTTTGCAGCACAAAGTCGAACGGAAAACTAACTTCACTCGATCAATATACTTTATGCAATACCTAATGGATTATGAAGACAAGAACTGCCAGAATGTTTCCAACGAGCTGATAGTGCCAAGGAGGATGACAGACATTAAGGATGAGTTGTAAACTGCTACATCTTTGGACTATATATCTTAATGTATATTTTTTTTCTTTTCCCTAGTTTAAAGAGGGTACCACAAAAAGTTGCAGTCTGTGCTAATTGGCTGTGAGGTTATGAAGATGATTTTTTTTACAGTTATGAGATGACTTTGATTCAATTTGTGTTTTAATTTTTAGGTTGTTGTAGAACTGATGTTAAAAACCACAAATATACATCAGTTTACACATATGAAAGCAATATCTTAAAATCACAAAGACATCAGTAAAACCAGGGCAATAACATTGATTCAAAAAAAACACCCGATGTCTATTTGTCATATTAACATCAGTTATTTAGAAAACAATCGATGTCTATTTCTACATTGACATCAGGTACTTAAAATACAATCGATGTTTATTGTTCAAATAAACATCGGTTCTTATAAATGACCGATGTCTAATAGGTATGAGACATCGGCTTTTTATCTTTAATCGATGTTAATTTATAAATATTTCTTGTGTGCTATAGTTTTAAATAGGCCTAATCGTCCTAATATTACATTTCTGAACTTGACACTACACAATTAAATAACAAGAATGTGAATTAGACATCAGAAATTTTCCAGAAACGATGTGTAATATTACTTAGACATCGGTTGTTAACCGATGTCTTTGAGAAATTATCTTTAACATCAGTCGCGAAGACATCATATATTTTTTACATAGACATCGGTTTTTAACCGATGTCTAAGGTCTTTTTTCTAGTAGTGAAGCAAGGTATTACTAACTTAGAGTCGGAATTCCCTTGAGGGTAAAACTTTCATGACTACTCATGCAGTCTCACGACGAACTTGACTTGAGTGTTAAGCATCTGATTAAAACTTAATATTTTTACTTAGGGATTTTTTTAATTTAGAACGATCATGATCCCATCATAAAGAGATTCCCAATTTTTCCTTGAATAAAATACTTCAAATCAATACTCGTCAATGGTTTGATTTCCAGGTAGTGGAGGAGTCACATCGGTCTCGCTTAAAACCCACAGCCTTACAAGTTCTATGAACCCGTTGTTGACAAAATTGCCCCATGTCAAAAATAAAGAAAATTCATATTTTATTTCGTGTTTCATAAACACGAGAATCTCATGATCGTTTGTTAATTTTAAATCTTAAGTCGTTACAGATTTTATCTTGTTTAAAGGCATGGAATGGGTGATGTATCTAATACATACATGCATCATTAATCTAAATAAAACATGCATTTTCTACTCTACACATACTATTTGTACATCATATGAAAAGTGCGTAAAGTAAACGTGCAATAGTTATGGCCCAATCCTATGTGATCTTTTCAGGCTAATGAAAAGATCAAGGTCAATCTATGGTGTAAAAATAACTATTACATATGTCTTCTCTATTGCTTCCATTGTCTCCTTGGCCTCCATAGGATGCCTCCTTGTTCACTTGTCCTTCTTGGATGTTACATTAAGAATTATACTAATGAACTTACAAAAGAACTCGAGTTACATTCGAGATAGAACAACTACAAATAGAAAACGACATGCAAGTCGTATTTATTACAAACCAAAAGAATAAACCATTACAACTAAGGTCTTAAGGCCATAACTATGCACCATGCTCAAGTAACCATTAAAGAACATGATAGATCATATAAAGATGACATACTATTTATCACTTATCATGATCCAATCAAGAATAATAAATAAGTAAAGTATATGTCATAAGCACAAATTAAAAACGAAACCCTAAACACGCGGATCGAGCCCCCCGATGGCGGAAATTTTTACAAAATCAAGTATCAGAATACTAGCAAAACATGTATCAGAATACTATTCCAGAAGCATGTATCAGTATACACACGATCCATATCCCAGTTACCAAAAACATGTATCAGTATACATATTTTAAGAGATCGCATACATATGAGTTATGACAGATCTTAAACATACTAGTATCATCATATAGATCATTAACAGATTCATCATATCATTCATATAACATAACTGTCATCATGGCAGACTCATATAACATAACTGTTATCATGGCAGACTCATATAACATAACTGTTATCATGGCAGACTCATCACACATGCATATTTGTAAAAATACAGTAAATACGTAACCAAATCAGCCCCTTATACACGTAGCTCTGATGCCATTGTTGGGTTCCGAGGCATAAAATGCAGCGGGTAAACATAAATAAAACAAAAATTTCAAAACCCAAAAACAGGATCCATGTATAATTATAAGCAGATTATGGAGATAACGAATCATACCTTTTCAATAGCTTAACTTTCACGAACTCAACGGAGATCCTAGCTATCACGCTTTGTGTCTACCTCTCGGAGAAACACCTCTATGGTATCCACACGAGCACCTCCAAGAACGTCTCACGAACTTGACTATGGAATGGATGTACTAGCTTCCTTCTTGACGATCCGAATTGCCTCTGCCTCTCTTTGCTGCTAGGGTTTTCTCAAAAACGTACAAGCCTCTTTAACCTATCATTATGTATTTATAATGGCTGATTAAAAAGGCCCATAACAGCAAAGCCCAACCCTAGTAGGTATTGGATTAAATAATAAAAATGAATTTCTATTATTTAATTAATAACTAAGTCATACTTAATTATTATGGGCAAAAACATTCCTTTTAATTCGAATTTATAATCTCAATTAAGTCTTACTTAATTATAATAAAATTCGAATAATCATCAATTAATTTAAATCCATAATTTAAATTAACTATTCCATTAAGTGCTCTATTTGTGCGACCCTATAGGCTATTATTTAATTGGTAATAATTTTATTCTCTAATAAAATTAAAACAATGAGAGGTATCTAGTAATACATCATTGTTACCCAATTAAACAATAATTAAATCATGATTAGATAAAACCTTTCGTGATTAATGTTTTTCGTGTAATATAATCCCTTTAACCATACATATTATAGATTAAACTCGAGGCATGTATTTAGTCATCCTCTTCAACATTTAATCTGGGTTTACTTGATCCATGAATAGATTATCAAGACAAATCATTATTTGAGCATGACCATGCTTTTATAATCTCACTCAATCAAGAGGCCAATAATATCTCTCCTAATTATAGGAGGGTTAAATCCTTTATCTATCATTCATATTTCTCATACGACTCATGATATACCCGATGTCCACTTTTATCATCACCCGATTAAAAGTAACTTTTAATGTAGTCAAAGTTATAATCCTCGTATAGAAATATAATGATTTCAAGTCAAAGGATCGTTACACCATTATCACTGTGAGTCTTTCTTATGACTTTATTAAACATGAAGAATCTCACTGTGGGTCTGTCCAGTACCATGTACTCTCACATGTACCTATGTATTGACTTTAGTATTCCCATACTTATAACCAATGAGATGTGGTTATCTTGTCAAACATACTAGTCTATCTATGTATATTATTGTCCTATATAATAATACTCGACTAGGGACCTTTAAGAATATGATATATATATAATCTCAAGTTCAAGTCATGTACTTAAACTATACAATATGTATCGTGATTCTAAGGACATTTCTTATGCTCACAAAATATCGCAGTAATTAAGGTCATAATACATACATTTATTGAATGATCAACTGACATAAAGATTTAAAAGAATAATGTATTGCCTCTAGGGCACCTACACTAAGAGCCACCACATCTTGTTTGACTTCAGAAATTTCTTGCTTCATTTCATCCACACTTTGACTGTGTTGGAGAGCTTGAATCTTGTACAGTTGTAGAGCTTCAGGATGTGCTGTGAGTAATCTTTTAGTGCTGGCACTTGTGGATGCCAAAATTGTTGTTTGGATGTCATGAATTAGCGTGAATAAGGTGGATTGGAGATGTGAATATGAACACTCTTTAGTCATCATCCAGGAAGGAATATCTGTATCTCCCCCTATGCTCATTATGTCATCCTCCACATCTTCACCATCATCCCCAAAAGAGTCTTCAGCCAATTCAGGATCACTACCAGTTGTAGATGGCATGGCACTGATTGGATCCTTTGCCCTTTTTTATGAAGCAGTTGTATGCACTAGATTGAGCATCCTCTCAGCATCCTCATTTCCCTTTCCAGCTAGAGTTTGATAAGCTTGAACATGATGAGTAAATGTCTCAGCATCCAGGGAGATAGAATCTATGACAGCTTGATATTCTTGCTGAAATAGTCTCTCCCTTTCTGCATCATTGACATTCATTGACTCACTAGAAATGGTTTCCATCTTTATAACTCTTGTACCTGCATTTCTCTCATTTTCTCTCTTTTGTTGCATCAAGGGCTCCTCTTGGCTCACCACCCTCACACCCTCACCTTCACCTTCTAAGGTGGGACTACTCTCACTCTCTTTTTCAAGGCTGGAATAAATAGCCTGCATGAGTTCACTCTTTTCCTCTCTTTTTCCTTGGGAGCAACCCAGCCTCTCACTCATTTCACTCCCTTCCCTCACTCCTAAGAGTGATTGTACAACTACTAACTCATCTATACTTGTAACAATTGTTGAAATTTCAGTGTATGTAGAGAGTACCGACGGATAAGAAACATCCATCGGGATAGTAGTTAGGATAGCCCACGGATGACTGCTGTTAGGCTCATCCGTCGGGATATAATCACGAACCGACGGATAAACAATATCCATCGGAATAGAAGAAATGAATGAGTTTGGAGTGGAAACTATTGTGGACTCTGTGCAGATTGATGAAAATTTGATCACAGATGTTTCAACAGTTCCTGAAAGAATTGGCAAGTGAGCCAACAAATCATCCAAAAGATGATGTTCACTTGTACTAGATTTTGGCTTCCCCAACAGAGTTAAAGAAGGGGAATCAGGAATTGATGTGTTGATCATATCCACATCCATAGAATTTGTGAGAGAGTTTGGTGTTTGTGGTGCTTCTATTACTAAAGATTTTGGCTGTGACTCCACATTTATTGGAGCCACATCAAACTGACTTTGAGATGGTGTAGTGATTGAGTCTTTAGCTTCAGTTTGCACTATGTGTGTTCCCTGTGCATCCCCAAGGGTTTTAGATCTTCTTTCTGGCATAGGTTTGAGGTGAACTAGTGTCCCTTATCCTTTTAGCCTGTGCTCCTGGTTGGGAGCTTGTTTCAATAGTAATTTGGGTCACATAACACTGTAGAAGGGGGTTGAATACAATGTTTATACAATCAAATCGATTTAACACAAGTATGTAACAAAGATCAAGTAAATTGAATAAACTCTGTTACAATAAGAACTGTTGTTCTCTCTCAGTGATGAACAAATATCACTAAGAGCTGCTAGGTTACAAAGTATAATCTTCTCGATAATGATAACACATATAGTGTAAACCCTAAGTCTGTGTTATATAGTACACAGTTACAAGATAACTTCTAATTGATATGGAATACAATTCTGTCTCCTAAAATATATCAATCAGATATCTTCTACAAGTCTTCCAGTCTTCTAATTTCATGCATATCTTCTTTTATTTTAGTCTCGATCTTCTCTCCTGTAAATTAGCTTCCTTCCTTATATGAAAGTCTTCCCGTACTTAAGTTCTGATATGACCTTAGGTTCTGATATTAAGTTCTGACTTCCAGTAAATCCTGATTTCAGTAAGTCCTGATATGTCCTGTTTGTTGAGATCTGAAAACTAAACATGAAACATATTAGACATGACATCTAAAATATATCTAACAATATCTCCCCCAACTTGTAAATTATGTAAAATATCCAAGTTAATAGATTTGATGATGTCAAAAAGATTTAAGTATAAATGCAATAAGAGTTTAACTAGATAACCAACTACAACTTACCGTCCTTAAAGCTTTTACCAATCTCACTGAGTCAATCTGAATCCATAATGATTCTTGACAAAGCTTGATATCAGCTTTTTTCTTTAATCCTCAGGACTTGAGACATTGTAGCTTTAACTTGCTTCAACTCTTCATTCTGACTTCCAATCTAATAGATTGCAGTCCTTAAAGCAGAGATATGGTTTCTTTCTAAACCATCATTCAGTCTTATTACCCTAGGATGAGAAGAATCTTCATTGTAGCACATACATTTCTCATTCAGTAACACTTCAAGCTTAGCAGAATCCTTCTTCCTTGGAATCTCACTTCCATCATCTTCAACAAT
Source organism: Apium graveolens (assembly GCF_009905375.1). Lineage (NCBI taxonomy): Eukaryota > Viridiplantae > Streptophyta > Magnoliopsida > Apiales > Apiaceae > Apium > Apium graveolens. The sequence goes on from NW_027420399.1 coordinate 38,081, forward strand.
ATTAGGAATGAATTCTGTAACCCTTGAACCAGAATTTCTTGCTTTATCTCTGATGGTCTTCAATATGAAATTTGACCATCTCCTGGTAATATCAGACTTTACCTCTAAAAGGTAATTAAAGAATTGAAGTTCTTTCAGTGATTTATTTAGCACATCTGATTCTGACATCTGATATGTCCTTCCATCTTCAAGAAATAGAATCAGATTTCCTTGACATTGTGCTTGTCATGAGCATCCAGTACCACTTGAACAGAGATAACCTTATCAAGGTGTTTCTGTGTAACATCTTCAAGAGGTCTGTCAGTCAAAAGAAATGGATCTCTAGTAGCAACTTCAACTCCTGTCTTGATCTTTGCTTCATCAGAACCTAGTCCAGCCCTGTCTCTTGGTTCTCTAGCATTTAACCCAATAGTCATGAAAGTAGACACCAATTGGCTTTTCTTTGGATCTGGTGGTTTGACATTTTTCCACAGAAGTTTCTTTTTATCAGCTACTTCCATCTTGTCTAAATCAACTTGAGCACTGTCAGAGATTGATATCTTGATAACCCTATCAGAACTTGCTGTTTCTGCTATAGCTTGCTGTTCTTTACTCTGAACAACTTGAGCCTTGTCAGAGGTTGTCTTGAATTCTTCAGTAATCTTCTTTCTTTGCAGATTTTGAACATCTTCATCTTCAGCAAGAGTATCATCAGTAACTTGAACCATTTTGCACACTGGTTTCATCAAATTTGAGGAATTTTCATCTCCAGTGGCTTGATTGGTTCATCAACTTTTGCCTTCCCTTTGTCTTTGGGATCAATCTCAGATTGTGATCTTGTTTTGGGCTTTGATGACTCAGTATGTGATTTCTCCTTGATCACAATTCCTTTTACCTTAGGCCTTGGAGGTTTCTTTGCAACAAAAGCTTTTGGCTTTAGATTTGCTTTTCAGCTTTAAATCTAGCTTCTTCCTCCTTGAGATTTTGTAAGTCCATTCCTGGATTATGCTTCAGAAATAATCTTCTAGAAATTTCCTCATCAAGTGGCTGAATTTTGGGATCTTTGTAGTAGACAATAGTCTTCTTTCCCTTGAGCTTCAGAGTTTGCATAAACTTCTGAGAATCTTGACTTCCACCCTGAACAGAACATCAGGCTTTGTCATCAAACTTTGCTCATCAGAACTTGATATCAGATTTTGAGTATCAGCACTTGCTATCAGATTTTGAGTTTGAGCAGCTTCAGTACTTGTCTTCTTTTGAATAGAAGATCTGCTTGCATCAGTAATTAGTTTCCTAGAAGAAACCTTGCTGCTGTGCTCTTTACCTTGAACTTGACCTCTACCCTAGCTAGGGTTTCCCTGGTCATCAGCTTCATCATCTTTCTTCTTTAGTACTTGATCATTAGAGCATTTGAACTTACTATCTTCTCCCCCTTTTTGGCATCATCAGTTAATAAGAGAGAGAGAGAAGAAGTTCAACTGAAGATTGGAGTTCATCCAATTGAGATTTTGAGAAGCTTGATTTTGCAGGACCTCAGCAATTTGGGCCTGTTGCTTCTCTTGGATCTTCTCAATGGCTTCAACCTTTTCAGAAATAGGTCTGATAAACCTCTTTTTGTCAAGTTTAGTCTCCATATCTAGCTTTTCAGCTTGTTCAAGAACCTTATCAACCTTTTCTTGAGTATCATAGTGTAGACCTTGAAGATTCTTGGTAGACATAGCTGTGACTTTGAGTTGTGTCTTGAAATCAGCATTTGTGAGCAACTCATCAGCTTTACCAATATGATCTGTCAATACTTTAGAGCTTGGAATGAAATCAATTTCATTACACTTCTTGGTCCATTCCACATGTGAGTATCTTCCCAAGGAATAGGTGCTGCTTGCTCAACAAATTTCTCAATTAGTGCCTCATTTCCCAGAATAGGAGCAGGAGTATCAACAGAAACACTGTTTACTGAACTTGAGGAAGACTCACCATCTTTTGACAGTACTAGAATGTGTGAAGCAACTGGAGATTCTGGAATAATCTCATCTAAATTCTGAGCATCAGAATTTATCTCTAGAATTGGTGTTGTTGGTGTAGATGGTATCTCAGCATTTAAGATTGGAGAGTTGACTTGAGATGGCTGAGCTACTGTCATTGGAACTTCCAAATAAAGAACAGTGGTATATTCAAATTGTGAATATCTATTTCAGAATTTGTGGTTTATTCTTCAGAAGTGGCTTTGATTAGGAGAGACAGGAGCGGTGAGCACTGTATCAGGAAAAGTGTCTTTTGGTGCTGGAAGGGATTCAATGATAATTGGCTCTTTGGAGATCAGAGATTCCTGATCCCTTTCTTCAGCTTTAACAGTATTCTGATGGAGGCTTAGCCAAATGCCTCTTAGCTCTCATTTTCTTTAATATCCTTGCTAGTGAAGGAGTTGCTTGAGCATCAGAACTAACAGTTCTCTTTCTTTTCAAATTACCTGAACCCTCAACTTCAACACTTATCTGTGGGGTTGACCCTTCAGCTTCTGTTTCTTTCGGAAAAACCAGAGTTTTAGCTTCAATAGTCACAGGTTCTGATGCATGAACCTGTACCTGTTCCTCTTCACTGTCAGATTCATCCCTGAGAATCATTTCTCTTCTTTTATGGAGGTTGAGGAACAGACTTTTCCCTCTTAGACTTGGAAGATGAAGGTCTGATGGTATGTGCTGATGGTTGTATTGTGAAGATTGAGCTGATGGTTGGAAGTAAGTTCTGATGGTAGGTTGAGTTGGTTGAGGTTGAGAGGTGATTGGTTGTGTAGTTGGAGGTATTGATGGAGGTTGGGCATGGGTGGACATCAGGATATATGGTAGAATATGTGGCTGGATCAAAGTTTACTAAAAACTGTTTTACTGATTGTGGGATTTGGAGGGGTCTCAAAACAGTTTTCTTATTATCAGCAGATAATAAGGTCGGTAAATGCTCTCTTAGCAAGTTTGAATGGTGAAATCAACTCACTTGCTAATTGGGGTGCATCAGAGTTACAAAAGCTATAAATAGTTGATAGAATCTAGCAAAATATACTTTTATATTCTGTCATCTATCCCTATGATCCTAGTACAATAGTAGCATAATCAAAATGAGATTGAGTAATCAGAGCTACCCAATTTGCTGACTGAGGATAGGAATTGGCTCAAAGTTTTGAACCACTTGGTTGCAAAGGTTCGTGTGATGCAGTCAAAGAAGAAACTCCATTCCCTCCTTATG